>NW_022280291.1:83274-87985 GCF_004355925.1 Anarrhichthys ocellatus
GTGGGACCCGGGGACTTTTGGCGAATGGAATTTTAGGCTCGGGGATGCACGGCGCTTTTTTTATTTTTACTGGCTAAAAGTTATGTCAATCAACACCAGGCTACTCCTACTGCATTCCCTAGACTCTGACGCGTCGAAGGAGGGCTCATAGACTGAAATCGACCGATGATAGGCTGAGCTAGACCTCCACAGCAACTGGAATTCAGGCGAGAAAATCCCATGGATGAGAGACAGAAACAGGCTCAGAGAGGATTCTGGCTCTCAAAATGTTGCCAAACTGCTGTATTTGGATGTATTGAACACTATTAGTGATAAAACAAGTGAAATATATAGTTATATAGTATATAAAATTACAATGGAACAGCTGGAACATGTGACAATTCTGCTTGACCCCGCCTGACCTCTCGGTACTAAAACCTCTAACTTTGCCCTGCTTCACTTTATCAAAGCCAAATTTTTTTTAGGGACTCCTGACATGTGCGATGATTTGGGAGAGTTTTTAGGCTTTCAGCTGCATTATTTCAAAGAAATAATATCAATAAAAGTGCTTTTTTTTCCAGGCAACCCTGAAAATTTTCAATTTGAGCTGTGTGCCAACTTCATTTGCTCTTAACCAGTAACATATACACAATATTTACACATCTGAACAAATCTCACAAGTGGTATCTGTATTAGAACATATAATAAAATAATTAAAATAGACCTTGTAGTTACAGAATTACAGTCTTTTTAGTATGGGTATGCCATTTTCGAGCAGAGGCCTAAAAATAGGCTCAGAGTAGAAAAGGAATTGAATTGTTTTAAAAAGTAAATTTTTCCCCTGTGAAAACAGGTGGAAACTTTGAAAGATCATCTTGGCAAAACATTGTTTTTTGCCAAGATGTCTAGAACAATCTAAATCAATCTTCTCGTGTTAACTAAAAGATCTCATTGCAACAAAAGAATAGGCTTTTCATAAAAAGCACATTTATTGTGGCAGGCTGCAGTACGTTCATAGTGTAATGTGTTCATGTGTTACTTGAATTCTATTTCCTCCAGACTTCATTTTTAAAGCATCTTATTTGGACAACAGGCTGTAAAGCTGGGGCAGCCAACACACTTTGTCGGACACACAACTTTGTACAAAAATTTGACAAAGAGTAGATTGAATTAATTTCAAAACAACTCAATTGCTACATTGTCATTTGTATATTTAATAAAGAATATTTTGTGTTTCTTGCTCACCGTATGTTTGGTTGTAAATCTTTCTTTGGGGTGTCTTTGTGTCTTTCTTTGTTTACAGTGGATTTGCATTTAGGGTTTGTGGTTCTGATAGTTTGCTCTTATATAGCAAACTATATGCACTAAATGCAAGCATGTTTGGGAATACTCAACATCTCAATCAGCAAAATCAGTATATTTTAATGACTATAAATCATTATAACATGAAAATATCTTCCTTTCACGAGAAACTGAGCTGATATATTTTTAATCTTGGTATGACTGTCATATCTACATTATGAGGACAAAACAGTCCGTTATCTGAATAAGTTTGTCAAGAAGCTGTCTTGTGTGTGGCTTTTTTAAACTGATGTGTTTTACAGCTCAAAATGACTCAATAGGGTGACAGTTGAACTTTTTGAGATGTCATTTTCAGATTGTGTTATATATTGATGTCACCATGTCAAGAAATTGCTAATCAGAACACATCATTTTGTCCATACGACAAACCATACCCAACCAGCAGTGTCCTTTCTGTTTCACAAAATAGTGAAAACAGGGAAATAACGTTGCGGTATCGACGATGTAAAAGAAAAATTAGAAAAAATATAATTCAGTGAATATTGGCCAAAAACGTACTCTACATCACATCACGGCGTTAGCCTAAAATATAAAACAAGTATTTGTTCTGTTGGAAAAAACCTTGTAGAGTTTCCTGGGACTGAAAAGTAGACGTATATCTTTGTGAATGATTGAAAGCTAAAATCTGTGTGTTTCCTGTGTCAGGCGGTGCCAGCTGAACGTTACCTGTCGGGAGCAGTTGAGAAGAGGCCATGATAAAACTGGCAACGCGGACAACAGCAACACATAGATTACCACCAAAACTCGTCGAAGAAGAATCATAGTGGAGGAAGAAAGCTTCAACCCACGTCCCTGCTATGAAAGAAACATGTAAGGTAGAATTTCAAACCACTACACCTGAGCGGAAACAAAATGAGAGTGCGTGACTGCCGCTCGTGTCGATAACTGAAAACTTCCTGCTTGCTACGGAAAGTACCTGCTGTGTTTACAGTAAATTATCCTCTGCTGCCTTCAGGGGACTTGGGAATATAGAGCACTATTCTGTTGAGTTTGGCTGCTTCTGATAATGATGATTAGATAGAGAATATACTGGAGCACCCCTCACCCCTTTAAACTTACTGTATATAGTCGTATGAGAAAGAATAACACGAGAGAAACGTGTTGGAAATAAATTAGACTTTTGTCTTGATTATTCTAAGAGTTATAGTTATAGATTTCTTAGATTTGGATATAATCTATGAACCAGCCTATTACAAATGTTTTTTTAATTCAATATTATTAATTGAACTATTGAGAAAGGAATAGTATTAAGGATTAAGGAATCTGAAAACTTTTCATGGACTCAGTGCCCAGGACCCCCCACTTCAGGAATCACTAGTTTAGAGCCTAATTAACGGCAAGGAAATCACAGACAGACCTCAAATTCTGCAAATAGGTTTGTAGCGTAGTGCCATTTTGATATGAGAGCTTATGTTACGAAATAAAATATTGAACTGATTAATTTGCTATTTACATAATTCTTTGCAACACATGATGCAAATCCAGAAGAAAGATGTGTCTATGGCATAGTGTTTGCCAAGTAGAGCGGAGGTCAAATTTCCTCTCTGTCCAGAGCTGTAGCCAACATTTTGGAAATACTGAGGCCATTGCATTCTCTGCCCCATCCATCCTCAACCTTTACATGCATATCTGAGCATCTGAGTCCAAACAAAGGCTTGATGATCCTGTACAGTTTTTCAACTCCAAGTACTGAAATAAGCATAATCAGCAAACTCCATGTAAGGCTGAGTGACAACAAATTTCTTTTATTGATTTCTTTCTTCTAGTATAATACCCTTGTAAAGCACTTTGTGAATTATATCTGTGAAAAGCGTTATATATATATATATATATATATATATATATATATATATATATATATACATGTTTTACTAACTACCTATATTATCAGGTGAGTACTGCAGAGTAAAAAACTACTGACATACTGTACCATGCAATCAAATCCATTTTTTAAGATTTCCTTCCACAAGCATTTCACTTTATTTGCACATAATCGGACAAAAAACTTTAAATAAATAATCCAGCACAAAGAATATAGCCATTGATTTTGAATATGAAAGCTGAATGGAGGAGTCATTTCGACCAGGACATTTTTCCCATAGACATTGAATGCAACATAAATAGTGATTCAGGTTTCTTCCGTGTTGTGTGGGCTTCTTCTGTTGTCTTCCGTTGTTCAGTCTACAATGAACATATATTTAAACCAGATGGTGAATCAGAAAACTATTCAAATATAAGCTCTGATCTTTCTTCACTCTGGTATGAAACTACAGTCAGTCAGTCCGATCGGCTGCAGCGTCCAACCACATAACCGATGAACAATGAGGGGGCGTGTCGTCGGTTAAAACACTTCCTGGAAGGATGTTGTCGTGCGTCCTCGCTCATGGCTCCTCGGAGATCCCTCCTCGATCCTCAAGCTTTGCTCCTCAGATCTAGCAGGCCCAATCCTAATGTCCCCCCTAAACCCTAAACGTCGCCTGGTAAGTGGTTGAGTGTGAGAGACTGTGGGTACTTCTCAAGTCTCTTAAGTGTCGTTTCCTCGCTCCTCGATCGTCACTTGAACCGGAAGTTGTTTCTGCGCGGCCATATTGACGGACGTCCCAAAGCTCTAATGTAGCTCTGAGAAATGGACAAACAACTTTCTCCATTTATAAGAAAGATTTGTGTTTTCATGATGTGATATTTCCCTCAATAACTTTTATTATGAATACAATTAAAGTCAGAGAGAGCTGGAGAGACAAAACACTTTTTACATCATTCCTGAGTGTTTGATGAGTTGTATCATTTAAGAGAAACAATAATCATATTCTGGGTTATTTAATAATGACGCCACAGTCACAATTTCACAGTTTCAGGCTTGGAAGAGGCCAAAATTGGATTTTGTGGAAGTAAACAGTTTCAAAGATTTTTCTTTCAATAGAAACTGTTGCTAACACACCTTTACTGGTTTAAGGTACATTCTCAGCCTTTTATGCTCTTAAAATACGTTTCAGGCTTGGAAGAGGCCAAAAGTGGATTTTGTGAAAGTAAAGTTTCCAAAAACTGGCTCAGGGCAGTTGATGTCACTGTTTCATGATGTTTTCATTACAACCTGCTTACCCACCTTTACTGGTTTACGGTACATTCTCAGCCTTTTATGCTCTTAAAATACGTTTCAGGCTTGGAGGATGCCAAAAGTGGATTTTGTGAAAGTAAACCGTTTAAAAGATTTTCTTTCAACAGAAACTGTTGCTAACACACCTTTACTGGTTTAAGGTACATTCTCAGCCTTTTATGCTCTTAAAAGACGTTTCAGGCTTGGAAGATGCCAAAAGTGGATTTTGTGAAACTATGTCTACTTTCACAAAATCAACTTTTGGCCTCCTCTCTG
>NW_022280292.1:0-89 GCF_004355925.1 Anarrhichthys ocellatus
TGGAAGTGGATTAGGGAGTATTTCTGCTGAAATCATTCTTGATAGTTTTCTGGGAAACTGTCAGTAGACTGAGTCATGAAAGACACTCT
>NW_022280292.1:85089-86751 GCF_004355925.1 Anarrhichthys ocellatus
TGACTGATAAGTTGATATGATGTAAACGCCTTTACAAAAATAGGCAAACAAGACTCACAAGCTGAAAATGAAGCACGCAGGACTTTTATGGTGTGTTTGCACCATCTAGTGGTTTAGACTTGGATTG
The DNA here is from genome assembly GCF_004355925.1 of Anarrhichthys ocellatus. Classification (NCBI taxonomy): domain Eukaryota; kingdom Metazoa; phylum Chordata; class Actinopteri; order Perciformes; family Anarhichadidae; genus Anarrhichthys; species Anarrhichthys ocellatus. Next base: position 85,217 of record NW_022280292.1, read on the forward strand.
TCCAGGAATAGTGGATTACAGTTGGAATACACAGTATAAACCAAAACAGAAACTGGATGGGTTGCTGTCTATACTGCGACACTATTTTATCATTAGTAGCCATATAGCTAACCAGTAGGATTTTAGTCTTTAGCCTCTATATTCAACTTTGTACAGTAAAAGCTAACAAGTTTAACATAAGTGTTTAGTGTTAAAAGGGCTCTAGAATGACATATCAAGATGATTTTGGTTGCATGCACTTTCAGGTAGATGCAAATAACCCCGGGATTAATGCTTTTAAAGTGGAATTGATCTGTGTCATAGGAATTAAGAAATCATTTTTTCTCTCATCCCATTAACGTACTTGGCTTCTGCCTTTTTAGTCAACAGAAGTTGATCACAAATCAGTGGAATCTCAAAGGTTTGCAGAAAACAACAGCAGGGTGAATGCCAGAAGGTGAAGTTTACTGATGCAGGACAGGATCTCATTATTTAACTCTCAAGCATAAAGTGAGAGATTCCATGTTGATGTGTTATCTCCTCCCAGCGTGGTATTGATGTTGTATTGATGTTTTTTTAAACTTGCACAGGTCACAGTTGAGTGTCGAAACATCTACAGTGGCTCAAAGGTTGCAACATAAGGGAGACAAGACGACTGGTAAAAGTAATAAATATACATTTATTCAAAGAAGACAAACCAAACTAAACTAGACAACCAAACAAAACAAAGTAGCAGCCGTGCCAGCTAAGGATTAGGAGCCAAAGAAGAGGGGGCCAGCCATGTTCAGATGTTGCGTCTTTATAGCTGACACTTCCAGCAGGCTCAGGTGGGGCTCGTCAGCTGCCGATCAACATCCTGAAAGACAGAATAGACAGCAAACAGGACGAAGACCCCTAGTGGAAGGGAGGGGTCATCACAACATTCACATGTAAGCATGTACTCTGGAACTGAGCACAATAAACAAAGTGACAATGCAATTTTATGAACAACCAGAAGGCCAACTGTCGTATATTAATAACTGAGGGTCATTGATGGTAGAACTTGCACTGTACACATAAATCCACTAGAAGGCAGGCACTCATCATATGAACTGAGAAACACTGCTCTAATCTATGTCCCCCATTATTTATTAATTAAGTACAGTGTAATGTATTGTTATTCTGTATCTTAATTTGGTAGGTTAACAGGAGCACAATATCAATAAGATACAACTAAGCATATACATTTTTACAAGATCTGAAGGACTTGTCTTCTGTAGTACATGATGCCACACAGTTCTCAAGGACCCCCATTACATCTCGATCCAGTATCCAGATTGTATCTATAGGATTTAACCTGAATACATTTACACCTGGTATTAATATTTGTCTCAGTGTAGACATCGAGGTCAGATTAAAAGTGACTAATCAGTGCAATATGATAACTTGAATATTGCATAGTGTTTGTCCCCTGCGGATGGATTTGTCCTTAAACAGGCCAGAGTGAGACAAAACTAAATGATTCTAATGGGTCCAATTTGTGATGGTATCACCAGAGAGTGACTTTGACTTAAACA
>NW_022280293.1:0-1651 GCF_004355925.1 Anarrhichthys ocellatus
AGGAGTCGCCCCCTGGTGGACAGTAGAGAGAATGCAGCTTTAACACAGGAGAAAACTGAATTTAGAATTTAGATAGATAGAAAATGAAGATCAGAGATCAGTGTGATGTTCAACACACACACACACACACACACACACACACACACACACACACACCTCAGGTGTGCTGATCCGGAGGCGATGGATGTGTGGATGGTTGGATCAGGTTCGGGTCACAGGCTGATGTGTCCCAGACCGATTCTTCCACCGGTCTGAACACGAGGAGGCAGCGGTCGATGGGGGTGTGGGGGGGTGTCAGGAGGCCTTGATCCACCAAGGAAAGGAGACAGGAGAGGAAAACTCAATCTGCTGCTCACAGCCATGATTCAAAGAGAGAAAACAAGACGTAGGAAACTAACTGACTGTTTCTCAGGTTTCCTCAGAGATGGAAGAAGAGTCCAACGAACAGACGTCTCCATTAATAAACCCAACGTTCACTTCATTGTCCCACATTAAAGGACTCGGATCCTTCACCGCTCATTACGTCATCAGAACGAGACACATCCACATCTGTGCCTCTTATAAATGTAATGATCCGAGTGAATATAAGGTTCTCCGTCTGGGGCTTTTATTGTGAAAGGGTAAGAACAGAAGGAGTAAAGGCACGGCCATTTTTAATGTGGAGGCAATGAGCGTGATCTCCCAAATGAATAAATATATACAGTATATAAACTGTATATATATATATATATATATATATATATAATACAAAAATATATATAAATATATAGATAAAAAAAAAAATATATATATATAAATAAATAAATATTTATGTAAAATATGTAAATATACATATATAAATAAAGGACAAAGGTGTACTTGTATTTCCATGAAATATTTCACTTCATTGTCAACAACTATAAATTCTTCCTGCACAGATGTGAACATCTCATCGGTGTGTGTGTGTGTGTGTGTGTGTGTGTGTGTGTGTGTGTGTGTGTGTGTGTGTGAGAGAGAGAGTGTGTGTCTGTGTGTGTGTGTCTGTGATAAACAGCGTTCAGTGACTCTGACAGGACTGAGACCTGAACGCTCATCTGAGACGGACCAGGCTGGTTCAGGACTAAAGGAAATCCTCCTTTATTGATCCGTGCGTCACTCAGCCGGCTCTGTATTGCTATACTTGTGAGGACTCTCACAGACATGAAACACAGGCGAGTTGTTCCGGTGGACGGTTCCTCTGATCGATGAAGCTGAAGATGAAGAGTTAGTCTCAGCCCTGATGATCACTTATTGATCCAATCAGAGAGAGGAAGAGAGCTTCTCTACTTCCTGTTTCACACGAGTTCAGAGACTTCAAAAGATTCATTGATTCATCGTTTATTAAATAATAACGTTTGTTGTTCTATTTGGATTTTGGGCCGTTGGTCAAATTAAATAAGATGTTTCAAGACGTCAACTTCAGCTTTACAGACCAAACAAGTCATTAATTCATTCATTTATTCATTCATTCATTAACAAGCAGATTAATCAATAAGGAAAAAATAAACTATAGAAAAAGCTGGATGTGTTCGTTCCTTCTTCTACTTCACAAATATAACCTCACCAAGGTATAGATGGACAACACTCACACACACACACACACACACACACACACACACACACACACACACAC
>NW_022280293.1:1661-19836 GCF_004355925.1 Anarrhichthys ocellatus
ACACACACACACACACACACACACACACACACACACACACACACACAGCAGTGCTATTGACCTTTATACTAAAAGACAGCAGGACATCAACACACAGGAAGTGTCTCTGACCTTTCACACATCCACTGCTAAAGAGCATACTGTATACACACACACACACACACTCTCTCTCTCTCTCTCTCTCTCTCTCTCTCAATGAGTCGTGTATTAACGGTATTTCTTGCGTCCTATCCAACATGTCCTCTCTTCACAGAAACATCTCCTCTGACGCTCATCATGTGACTAACTGTGTGTGTGTATGAATCCTCTCCACCGCTGACTCATGGTGAGGTCAGTTTATCACCTGGTGAGACAACCTGACAGTAAAGGTCACACGCACGTGCACACAGGAACATCAGCACCACGTGCATGATAACTCACCTGCACTTTTTAGGGACATTCCTGACGTATCACTGCGTCTGTGTGCAGTTTAACGTCATCATAACACACTTTAAAAAACAGACTCACTGTGGAGCTGCAGTCCTGTCAGCTGTGTTTGTAGCAGAGCAGCTAACATGCTAACCCAAAACACAACGTTTTAGAGGAGAAAAAACGCATTTTAAGAGCTCAACATGCTGCCAGATATTATCCTAAAGTCAGCCGCTATAGCCGCACAGTGTCACTCATTCATTAAAACGCATCGCAGGTGTGTTATTGTGCAGGTTTTAAGAGGTTAACGTGAAGCTAACTCACCTTCTGTCGCTTCTCCAGCGTGGAGCTGCTGATGAGTCCGCGGGCGCGCGCCTGTGTTCACACCGGACTTTAAAACCGTGTTTAAAATGAACTAATCTAATTTGTTGGTGACTTCTTTTAAATGTAGCTTCTTTTAATATGTATTAAATTCAAAATATTGAATTCTAAATAGTAATAAGATAGGAGATTTGGGTTATTTCTGTTCAGGCGTAAGTGAGATCGCATGCGCGTCACCGAGGGTCCTTCTGAGAGCTCTTTACGGTCGAGGAGTTAGCGTCGTTAGCATAGCAACATCATGGCGGTGTCCGCACGAGCACAGGTGATCTCTCTGTACAGAGTGATGCTGACGGAGAGCAAGAAGTTCCCCTCGTACAACTTCAGGTGAGCGATGGCGTCAGACTGATCCGAACACACCTGGCGGTCAGGTTTAAAGACGCTAATGTAGCAGCTAACGGCTCTGTTTTTACGTTGTTTACGTTTGTTTACATCGGCCGGACCGGACCGACTCGGTGTCATAACTGTTATTCAATGTGCTTACAAAACACAGCATGTGGTGGAGGAAGAAGTACTCAAGATACTTTACTTCAGTAATAGTAGTAATACTACACAGTGGAAATACTCCTCTACAAGTTAAAGTACTGCCTTTAATACCTCAGTGAAGTAAAAGTATGTGTAAGTACTTAAAGGAAGACACTACAGGTGAATAGGGTAAAAAAAATAACTAATAGATATCACCATGAAGCACCGAATGGGGACGATATTGTTGATCAACGATATTGTTTATTGTCATAGTGTTCAACCAATCAGATCTTTAGTTTGACATGTTGGGCGTATTCTTTGACGTGTCAGAGCTGCTAGCTGGCCTACAAGTACGTGATTGGTCAGTGGGCTAGCGTCACTGTTTTGAAGCTGAAGCAGCGTAAGAGTTCAAGTTGAAAGATATGTAAGACGTTCTGACATTGACATGACATTGTTAGCGTTTTGCTTGGTGTAGCTTTGTTTTTTAACACTCACTGGCTGAAGGAGGAGAAACGGATTTGGGAGTTAGTGACAACATCTTTCTCAAGAAGGACATTTCATGAAAAGCTGGACATCGTAAGAAAGGGTCGGCCAACCCCACAGCTAGCAGCCCTGTTTGGAGCTGTTTAGAGCTATGCTACGCTACGCTAACCTGAGGTGGCTAACCAAGGCAGCAACAAGACACCATAGCACGGCAGGACACTCACAAGCTACGGTGCTTTTGAAAACTTTTGGAGAGACCCGAGTGGATCTACAGCTCAACGAACACGTTCGCAGGAGGACCTCTGGCTGGAACTGAACCGCACCGATGTTCTGTTCAACCGCGTCATTAAACTGTTAGTAATCAAAGAAAGGAGGATGGACTTTGTCTTTAAGTGAACAGCAGCTTCGGTAAGTGAAGTGCTTTGTTTTACCTCTGCAGCAGCGTGACTACTGTGTTCACCTGTCTGTGGTGTCGTTGTTATGATACGGTGAATATTGTTGGTTAGTTTAGTGTCTGTAGATGATGACGTATAGGCGCGTGCGTGTGAGCTTTAACTACATTTCGTTGTTCAATCCAGCATCGTGTAATAAAACATTGAGTTCAGAGAGTTGTTGTTGGATTAATATCGAGTTTTATCCGTTGAAGCCGCTCCTGGTTATGTTTTATTCATCGTGTCCTAAAACCTGGTTTGTATCGACCTACTGCTCCATATTTCATATACTTCATATACTTTAATTGAGTTTATAAGTCTCAGCGTTGACTGGATGAACGTTCCTCTGTGAACAGAGATGAGCCTTTGTGTAAAGAAGTGATGACGAGGACGTCTGCTTTGTTTTGTTTCCTCCGTGTTTTGTTTTTGAATTTTGTGAAACTAACTTTTGTCAACGTGAGAGAAGGAAATGAGGAAGGAAGGATTGCTTTGATTAGGAACAGGAGTTACAGTATTGATCAGTGATAAAGATAATACTTCCTACCGTCCTAACCACGTGTGTGTGTGTTCGGACGGCGTCCTCATCTATCATAGCACTCGGTGCTCTACATGGACTTCAGAGAGCCTCCAGCCTGCAAGTGGAGATGCTGCTGTGTTGAATTATTGAGGAGACAGATCAGAAGTCGCCCCCCCCCCCCTGCTGGTCCAATAACAAGACAAGTTCTGGTTCTTGGGTCCACCAGCCTTGTGGACCTCATGTGTCTGGAGAGAACACACACACACACACACACACACACATCTGAACATTAAAGTGAAATAACTATTGATACAGACTGTAATCTGATTCTCTCCGTTGTCCCGCTGGCACCAGCTGTAGCAGCGTGCATTGCACCCCCGAGGAGCCCCTTACAAAAGTAGTTAACTCCTGTTTGTAACAGTGAATGGTTTGTTGGTGGGTAAACTGTAGACCGAGTGTCTCCGTCTGAGACCAGTTGAGGTTCTAACTTCATGAAGCTCCAGTTTGTGGTGAAAAAGCAGCGATGAAGGAGTTTGATGTGGTGGAATGACCTGAATATGCCAGACGGTGCTGCAGCCTGCTTCTCTTATGTATTCATATTAAAATGTTGTGAATGGAGTCTCCATGTTGTCTCACCTCTGATGATCTTCATGTTTCTGTTTGTACTCTGAGGGTTTTTGTGTCTCCGCTGCACATATTTGGTCTTTTTATGTGTGTGTGTGTGTGTGTGTGTGTGTAGGACCTATGCAGTGCGGCGGGTGCGCGATGCCTTCAGGGCCAACAGGAAAGTGGAGGATCCAAAAGCTGTGGAGAGACTGATGGTGGAGGGACAGCAGACACTGGAACTGATAAAGAGACAGGTGACACACACACACAGGGGTTAACCTGGTTAACTAGTATGCAGATGAACACCCGTTTATTGAACGTCCACCTGTCGCACATGCTCCCTTATTACCACAGCAGCTCTGGGCTAATCGCCTCACTGTTGGTCACTTTGTTCCCATGATGCATCAGCAGCCTGTCAGCCAATCCCAACAGGGGATTCTCCATCTCTCTGCCTGCCTCTTTCATCTCTCTCACACACACACACACACGATCTTCTCCTGCGTTTATATTTTCAGTTTTTTTTTTTAATCTGGTCTGAACTTTAATGATCACATTTACATACAGTGGGTACGGAAAGTATTCAGACCCCTTTAAATTGTTCACTCTTTGTTTCATTGCAGCCATTTGCTAAAATCAAAAAAGTTCATATTATTTCTCATTAACTTCCTCTCGCGATCATATTTTGGGCATAACTTCACGTTCCGTGTCAACAGAGCGGAGATTTTCATCGCAAAATGGAGCCTACATTCCGCCGGTTAGATTGACACCTCATTTGACCCAATAGGAGCTTCTATAGCCCGGCCACAGTCTGGAACAGCCAACGAGAGTCCGCTTTGAAAGACAATGCCCGCTTCACTTCTTTGGGTATAGCTCGAGCCAATCGCAACAGATCCTGTTCAAACTCAGGCTCCACATAGCCAATGAAATTACGAAGCCAAGGATATGCAGATTTATCAGATTGAATGCTGGGAAAGTTTTCTAACCTGAACTGGAAACCATGAGTCAATTTTTACGCAGCCGCACTCTTAGTAAACCACGTGTAAAATATTAATTTTCTGTCGTATTGTTATCAAATTTGAACTTATACTAGGTGTCATGACTGTTGGCTGTGGAATGAGAGTCTTGTCAAGCCTGTAAGTCCCAGCCATAGATAGCTGCTGCCATCTGTTGGCCAAAACAAATCTAGGCGGAAGTAAAATGCTTCTCTTTCACTGTGCTGAAAACGCATTAGCTCAATGCTAATGGCACTTACGGTGATTCTGACTGTTTGTGAAGAAACTTCAGAGTGTTATTGTTCAATAAAGACTAAAACCATACATGTACTCCCAATGGTTCAATAAGAGCTGTCAGTTTACTTTGGGTACGCGGTTGATAGGCGTTTTAGGCAAATTATGCAGGAATGAAAAGAGGTGTACACTCAGCACCCCATCTTGACAGAAAAAAACAGAAATGTAGAAATTTTTGCAAATTTATTAAAAAAGAAAAACTGAAATATCACATGGTCATAAGTATTCAGACCCTTTGCTCAGTATTGAGTAGAAGCACCCTTTTGAGCTAGTACAGCCATGAGTCTTCTTGGGAATGATGCAACAACCTTTTCACACCTGGATTTGGGGATCCTCTGCCATTCTTCCTTGCAGATCCTCTCCAGTTCCGTCAGGTTGGATGGTGAACGTTGGTGGACAGCCATTTTCAGGTCTCTCCAGAGATGCTCAATTGGGTTTAGGTCAGGGCTCTGGCTGGGCCAGTCAAGAATGGTCACAGAGTTGTTTACGAAGCCACTCCTTTGTTATTTTAGCTGTGTGCTTAGGGTCATTGTCTTGTTGGAAGGTGAACCTTCGGCCCAGTCTGAGGTCCAGAGCACTCTGGAAGAGGTTTTCTTCCAGGATATCTCTGTACTTGGCCGCATTCATCTTTCCTTCAATTGCAACCAGTCGTCCTGTCCCTGCAGCTGAAAAACACCCCCATAGCATGATGCTGCCACCACCATGGTTCACTGTTGGGATTGTATTGGGCAGGTGATGAGCAGTGCCTGGTTTTCTCCACACATACCGCTTAGAATTAACGCCAAAAAGTTCAATCTTGGTCTCATCAGACCAGAGCATCTTATTTCTCATAGTCTGTGCGGGCTATGCGGGCTTTCATATGTCTTGCACTGAGGAGAGGCTTCCGTCGGGCCACTCTGCCATAAAGCCCCGACTGGTGGAGGGCTCCAGTGATAGTTGACTTTGTGGAACTTTCTCCCATCTCCCTACTGCATCTCTGGAGCTCAGCCACAGTGATCTTTGGGTTCTTCTTTACCTCTCTCACCAAGGCTCTTCTTCCACGATTGCTCAGTTTGGCTGGACGGCCAGGTCTAGGAAGAGTTCTGGTCGTCCCAAACTTCTTCCATGTAAGGATTATGGAGGCCACTGTGCTCTTAGGAACCTTGAGTGCTGCAGAAATTCTTTTGTAACCTTGGCCAGATCTGTGCCTTGCCACAATTCTGTCTCTGAGCTCCTTGGGCAGTTCCTTCGACCTCATGATTCTCATTTGCTCTGACATGCACTGTGAGCTGTAAGGTCTTATATAGACAGGTGTGTGCCTTTCCTAATCAAGTCCAATCAGTTTAATTAAACACAGCTGGACTCCAATGAAGGAGTAGAACCATCTCAAGGAGGATCAGAAGAAATGGACAGCATGTGAGTTAAATATGAGGGTCACAGCAAAGGGTCTGAATACTTATGACCATGTGATATTTCAGTTTCTCTTTTTTAATAAATTTGCAAAGATTTCTACATTTGTTTTTTTCTGTCAAGATGGGTGCCGAGTGTACATTAATGAGAAATAAAATTAACTTTTTTGATTTTAGCAAATGGCTGCAATGAAACAAAGAGTGAAAAATTTAAAGGGGTCTGAATACTTTCCGTACCCACTGTATCGGCGTCAGGAGACGGTCAGAATAACACGCCAGACGGAGCAAGTGTAATATTTATGAAGCGCGTTTCTTAAAAGAGAAGATAAATAAATAAATAAATAAATATGAGTCTGTGAAAAAACAGGAAGTGGATCAAAGAGAAACCAGACATGAGGAAGAAGATGGATGATTGTTCGGGTTCATCCTGACGGGAACACGAATGATGAACCACATTTCATCACAGTCCAATAGTAATATACTATGGAAGATTATTTCTGTAAAAAAAAAAAAGAAAGAATTATAATTATTATTATTATTATTATTATTATTATTATTATTATTTATTTGCTGGCGGAAAAAAAGTAAAAAAAAAGAGAACTGATTTTTTTACTTTTTTTTCCACCAGCATCAAAAATAAAATAACTAAAATACAGCAACACTTTTGGTGCGTCCATCTGTAACCATAACAATGACCAGATGTTTCCAGCTGCTATAGAAAGTCTAAATGATGAGTCATAGAAGCAGCTCTTCATAGGTTACCCTACATGTGACATATACAGGGATTGTGAGTACATTGAAGACTTCTCTAAACGTGGCTTTACGACACATGAAATACTTCAGTTGTTATTTTTGCTGGCATAAAAAAATAATAATAATAATTTTTTTTACTTTTTCCGCAAGCAAAAATAAATAAATTATTATTCATTTTTATTATTATTTTTAGTTGGTTTAAAAAAAAAAAAAAAAAACTTTTTTTTTTTTTGGGGGTTTGGATTTTAATTTTTTTCATTGATCATTGATGATCCATATTAACAGATCTAGGATTCTAACATTTTTTAATTTGCTCTTAATTTGGACGTAAAGTCATTAAAAATGTCGACAGCAGAGTAGAGGTGCTGGGTCGTGTGTTACTCACATACAGGTGTTATCCTTCAGGTGTGAACACAGACTGTATGTAGGTGACGTCACTCGTTGTTTTGAAGCCTCGTGTTCGGCGTTTTAGCCGTCACCATCTTGTTGTTTTCAACCAGTGAACAGGAAGTGACCATATCTGGACTGAGGAGGAGTGACGTAGAGACGCCGTATACGTCTCTGGTAGAGACCTGTCAATCACTGTGTAGCCCCGCCCTAAAGCATCCCCTGCTTTATGGTCTGTGTGACTCTAAATGGACCATAATGTACTGAATGAACATCATGCTGTATTGAAGAAGACTTGAAACTAGAGATTGAGACCATAAACTCATGTTTACAATGTTTACTGAGGTAATAAATCAAGAGAGAAGTAGAGTCATTTTCTCATAGACTTCTATACAACCAGAGGAGTCGCCCCCTGGTGGACACTAGAGAGAATGCAGGACATCTCTCATGAGAGCCACAGTGGACAGTTTGACCTGCTTGGTCGTGGAGGACGAGCTTTACTGTGTTTTCTGTTTTGTTCGAGTCTCATTTGAGTGAGTTGAGTGTGTGTTCTCTGCATCTCGCCCACGCTGACTCACGGATTAAATGCATCAGAGGAGGAGTTATGCTCCTTGTTACAGCCCTGCTGCAATACCACAGGCTCCTGGAGAAATCCATACCACACACACAGCCTCTGGCTTCAGGTTTCCTCCCCCGTGTGCAGATCCATACAGTGTTATATGTGTGTGTGGTGGGGGGGGGGTCCTGAAATAAAACATTTTGCTTTAAATGACACTGAAGAACAAATAAAACCACTCTAACCCTCTGAACACCCGAACCCACCGGGATTCTTCTTCTTCTAGTACAGAAGCCATTGACAAGTAACTGACTGTTACAGTTACTTGTCAATGGCTGCCAGTTATTTACTGTTATTTATTTTACAGTAGGTTACAGTTCTACCGTTTTAACAGTTATTCCTGTGCGCTGTATTTATGTTTTCTAATTGAAAGATTAAACGTAGTAATATCCCGTAGTGTATTTTTGGTTGCAGTATCTGTATTTTTAGATACAAGTATTTCTTTAATATGGTATAATTCATGTAATAGTAATTTACAGATTAACAGTATTCTTTGTCCTGTTAAATAGTGTTCTACTGTATTTTAAAGTTCTTGACACATTTAACAATAACTCTATTGTTCATGGAGCTTTAATCTGCTTCAACAATAATTCTCCTTCTGAGTCGTGACTCAAACTGAACACACTGACACTATGTATGTATGTATGTATGTATGTATGTATGTATGTATGTATGTATGTATATATTCAGAGTGACCTCACTCTCTGAGGATATTATTATCTCTGATGTACTTCAGTGAACCAGTTTAGAAACCACAGGAGGAGAGACGCTCCTGCTTTAGCTGCAGAACGTGCCTGAGCATCCTCACGTTTCTCAGTTTTCTTCAGTATCACAGTGATCCAGTGATAGTTGTGTTTATATCTATGAGTACACGCATGGAAAACGACTTCATACAAGCTCCAGAGTTCATTTTTACATGCAGAAATAACAGGTGAAAGAAACCTGATCTGCGTCACAGCTGCTCTGTTGTCTGTCGTCTCTTCTTCTACTACTCGTATATGTTGCAGCTTCAACTGCCTAAAACAAAAGTTTCTCATTTGTGTCAGTGTGCGTCTTTAAGTGGATATTTCTGTGTGTGTCTTTGTAAGTTCGTTAGGGAGTAAAGATGATGGATTGCAGCTGCAGAGCCGCCTCTTGTTTGTAGAAGAGCAGCTAAACCGGCGTGCTCTTGTTTAATGAGGTGGGAGTGTTTGTGAGCGAGAGAGAGAGAGTTTAGGACGGAGAGCTGTGAGGGGGAAGAAGACGAGAACAAAGAATGTGAAAAATGGAGATTTTGTTCGATGCAACGTATCATCATGTTTACAGTGCGTGTCCTTCCTCGGCTGGATTTACTCTCCTCTGAAGAGACATTCCTCACCCGTTACTGCTGCTTAATGTCACCGCAATGTCACACAGCCGTCGGCCATTTTGGCTCAATTGAGATTAAATGCCCCATCCTATGGTGAGTTACACCTTTAACGTTGTGGCTCTCGGGAGGTCGAGCAGAATCTCAGAGTTCAATAAACACTTTTTACATGCCGGGTTGGTTCTCATACGAAGCCTCGTACAGTTGGAACTATAGAAATAAAGTTCTACATGAAATAACATTTGACGTCACATCTTATGAAGAATTCAGAACACTTTGCATTCCTCTCTTAGTCGTGAGGATGTTGTTGTTGCTGATGTGTTTCGACCAAAGACTGTATATAACAAGTGCACACGGTCATTGTGATGTCACCCATTGGTTTGTGGACCAACATTTTAAAGCCTTTATTTTGGAATTTTGGTTGTCACCATCTTAGTCTTTGGCCGTCGCCATCTTGGTCTTTGGCCGTCGCCATCTTGGTCTTTGGCCGTCGCCATCTTTGGCCATTGTGACACAAGAGGGTGGAGCTAAGTACAACTGAACACTGAATTAGAACTTTTTAGGTGACCAAAATGTTACAATTAACCTTCTTAAAGAGAAAACACACTGTTATTCATCTTAATGGATACCACCTTTAACCCTGATATCTCTGCTCTCTGGTCTCTCTCATCAGGTGAAGCAGCTCAACTCTCTGACCAGACAATTAAACCACAAAAGAGCCAAATAGAGTGAAATACATAAATCCTTCAGCTTCAGATTGTAAAACACTGAGCTCACGTTGAGAGTTTATTTACAGAAGACACTCGTATAATAAATAGAAATAAAGAACCAGATTTAATGAACAGAAGATGAAATCCCTGAGTGCTGCAGAATCTCTGCAGACGTTCAAACACAGTTCATCCCGTTTGTTCTGTTAATAATCAGAGAAATACTTCATTTGATTTAACTTTGAGCACCAGGGTGCTTAAAAGAACATTTCCACCGCTGAATAAATAGTGAAAATCAGGTTTTTATGGTAAACAGCTTGAGCTTTACACACAGAGTGATGTTTGTTAACTCTGTTTTTATAAAGGTTAACCTTATTACCTAAATCACCTGTAGCTTCAGAGGAAGCATGAGTAAGTGTTTCTACTCCACTCTCTGGATATTATCCTCTCACGCTTGTTATTCGGTCGTTAAACTAGTTGTTTGGTTTTATTTTGTCCTCATTGAAAAACGTCTCCTGTCAGACGGACACATAATCACTGAGAGTGGATTATTCCTGCGGCGGAGTTTCACTACAGTAAAACGCGTGGAGTTTGTTCACTTAATAACAGGAGGCTTGTGATGGGTCGTGTGCAGCTTATTGATCCCGTCTGACGGGAAAGTCACTGTCTTATATCTAAAAGCAAACCTTATGACACTGGATCCCTGAGATACTGAAGAAGCAGGCGGGAGCTCCAGAGACTAGCCAGCTAACGGTCCAGCTCTGGAGATGAAGCCGGGTGGAGCGGTTTTGATTTCATACCGTTTCAAACAACTTCAGGTCCGACCACACGACGACAAAACCAATAACATGTTCACTGACGCAGGAGATCTGCTGTGAAATCTGTTTCCTTTCTGACGCAGTTTCATTTCCATTTGGGGAAAACCAGAGATTTTGGGAAAGCCTGAACCAGACAGGAGCTGGATATGAAAATAGGGCAACACCTCCTCCTCCTCCTCCTCCTCCCTCCCACGGCTCAGAGATCCCACGCCTTTTATCGCCGAGCTTCAGTCACGCTCTCAGTAACTCGTGCTGCCGGTGACTCCGTGCTGCTGAACACAAACAACCAGAGGGAGCTGTTCAGGTGGATGCAAACAGACCACCGCCTCCTTCTCTGCCTCATGAAACTTTATACCGAAGCTCAAAATCTGACTCTGTATGAAACCGTGAGCTGAGAAAGACGACTGAACTGTAGCTGGAAAGACTCGCCGTCGGTGTTATCTGCTTATGTTGGCTTCACTCGGTTAATATCGGTCAAATTCTATCATTGTAATGATTTCTAGGCTACATTTTAAGTCTGTTTAATGTATCTTAAACAAACAGTCTATGGATTTAATAGCTACAGTATGTTCTTCTTCTTCTGTGGTGTTATTGTCTGATACTTTCTTTTATTTGTTAGTTTTTCTTCTATTCTTAGAAGTCTGGGTCTGATGCAATGATGATACTCGATCCTCACACACACACACACACACACACACACACACACACACTCACACTCAACATGATGCAAGTCATTGACTGAAGAAGGCAATGTGATGTAAGGACAACAGTTAATGACGAGAGGAGAAATGATGGAAATGAGGAGGAAGCTGAGGAGAGGAAGGAGAAACGATGAGCAACATGGAGAAAAGTGAAGAAGAAGAAACAGGAAAAGAGTGAGGAGAGAGGAACATAAAGGATTAGTGCTGTAACGGTTCACTAACGTATCCTCGTGCAACGCTTTGTATGATGTCTTTAAACTAGTTTTTCCTACAAAAGTCCAGAAACGTGTTCATTTCTGCTCGTTACTCGTCTTTAGTCTTTTTCAGGAAAACATGGTGAAATACTTCGTATGGTTGTTTGGGTTAAAATAATTACTGAATTGCGTTACTTGTAAATAAATCAACATTGCCTTTTTGTTTCACACATGGAAAACAACAATGGTGGATCCATCTGCATCCCTCATGTGTTCATGAGTACGTGGATAACATACAAAATGATGTAATTACAGCGTATTCATATTATTATTCATAACTAAAGCTCCAAACGCTGGATGAGACCAGCCTGGAAAGACCTTTTCTCCACAGACGGATGTTGGATATGGAGAAGTTAACTAGCTAGCTAACTAGCTAGCTAGCTAGCTAGCTAGCTAGCCAGCGGTGGAGAGGACTGGAGGCTTTCTAGCCTCTGATGTTATACACTTTTAGTTTAGACCAATCTCAGCCGTCTCCTCATCGAGATGACGCCGCCATCTTTGTCAAATTTAGTCCCTGAAACACTCCCGTCACAGCGGTGCGTTCAGGAGCAGCAACCGAAGGGGAATTTCCCCCTCTGCGTGTGTTTCTGTTCAGACTGTCGACACGCTGGGTGTCTGTCATTAACCATCGCAGCGCTGCAGAGAAGGAAGAGACGCACTTGAACATGCATCAATAGAGCCGGGCTGAGGGAAGATGAGAGGCAGTGATGTTTGGGAGAAGAGAATCGATGGAGGGGGTTGGCAATCTACTGGAGAGGAGAGGAGAGGAGAGGGAGGACATGTTTCAGGAGAGCACAGAAATAAATAAAAAAACTAAAGACGGAGTGACTCATAAAGGGAGGAGATGAGAGAGACTCCTTCAGCATCAGGCTATGAAACGACAGGCCACTTCACACTAATGGAGGGGAGACGCTGTGTGGACCCACTTCTACATCTGAGTTTATGTTTTATTCACTAAAAATAACAACAAAATGTGTCACTTTTAGTGCTGAAACGTGGGGATCCTGAGAACACGGTATGTAGGTCGGTTCTGGATAACAAGCATCGAAGTTCAGCAGCCTTGTCAGCAACAACAAGCTAACTGGTGTACGAGTTACTTTCACTTCGGCTTTTTTAATGCTGTCGTTCGTAGATATACCTACAGAAATAAATGAGACGTAAGTCGTAGATATCCAACAAATTCAATTCCTATGTATTCCACGTAATCATGAAGCAGGATGTTTAAAAGCTGCAGAGAAAAAAACATCCATCCATCAAATGAACACTTACACATTACATTACAGTCATTTAGCAGACGCTTTTATCCAAAGCGACTTACAAGTCAGAGTCTATCACGTTTCTACACCGTAGGCACAGCTACGGGAGCAATTTTGGGGTTAAGTGTCTTGCTCAAGGACACATCGACATGCGACTAGCGGAGCCGGAGCCGGGGATTGAACCGCCGACCCTCTGATTGAAAGACTGCTATCCACTTAGCCACAATCGCCCCCACATAATAGTGTACTAGATTATGGGTCAATACATGTGGTCCACACACGTCTCTCTCTCTCGTAGCTCTGCTGGAGGCTGAAGTCTGTCGCACTGGAGAGCAATTCATGTTTTGTTCCTTTACAGTTTCTGTGTGGACTTCACAATAGTTGAGCAGAACAAAATAAGCGTTAAGAAAAGGAAAGTCCTTAGTGTTGTCTAAACCTAACTGAGTAGTTTCCTGTGAAGACTGAAGTGTATTTTGAAAAGACTGTTCATACAGGCGGAGGAAGAGACTTTATATCCTAAAAGGAGACCAGAGGAAGAAACTGGAGGATGAGGAAAGAATAAAGGAGACGTATAGCAGCACTGGCAATTTATAACCAGCTATCCTCCTCTTCCTCCTTTTCATCTTCTTCCTCCTCCTCGATGTCTCTCGGTGCAACGGACTGAAACGGGATATCACAGCGAGGGAACTCCACACACACACTGTGTAAGCACAGTTTGCCTTCATCTCTTCTGGCTCTCATTAGTGTGTGCTCAGAGTGGAAAGAATTAAGGTTAAGAAACCTCAGATTTACAAAGAAACTCCTCATTACTGTTGTACTGTGTGTGAGTGTGTGTGTGTGTTGGTGGGCGTTGGTGGGCGTGGCCCTGCCTTCTTAGCATAATCACATTTAATCATTATTTTTACTGCGCTGTGATTGGTTGATGCCGGGTGTTGAGTCTCCAACTGCTAATTGGTCAGAAGGCTTTTTTTTGAGTCATTGCGGCCAATTAACAAGACGAGAGACGGTGGGCGGGACCTCAGGAAAGGAGATTTCCAAGGAGAGAGACACACACACACACACACACACACACACACACACACACATACAGAAAGAGGGGTGTGTAAACGAAGAGGTCCCATTGGTCCTTTTTAAAGAAGACTGGCGCTCACACACACACAAGGAGAGCTGAGGGAGGCTCGTGTGTGTGTGTGTGTGTGTGTGTGTGTGTGTGTGTGTGTGTGTGTGTGTGTGTGTGTGTGTGTGTGTGTGTGTGGGTGGCCTTCAAAGGTCAACACAGCCGTAGTATCAGTCTCCGGTAGAAGTGTGTCCTCGTGTCAGCGTCGGTCTCGTCTCTGTCGGGTTGTCTTCAGACGGAATCAGTTCTCGCTGATTGATTTAACCTTTGAAGAAAAGAACCACCAATATGTTTTGAAGGGAACCCCAATACAAGCAATATGTTGACTGATGTATCTGGCAACTCACAGACACATTGATCCGAACACATCAGTGAAATATTCATTCACCGCTCATTTGATTCCCACCAAAATATGCAATCTGGCAATATTACGTCAACAATTGACTTGTTCCATCTTGGTTACGGTTGGGGAGGATCATCGTCTGGTTTTATTCAGAAAGAGTTCTCAGTGAGAAAATAGTGAACTGAGAGATGGAGGGACTTATAAGGAGAGGGAAAAATCAATATTCTGTATTGTTGTCAGATGACGTTTGTGGACTAATGCGATGCTTTGGAAGCAGTGACTTTCCAACAGTGTAAAATGTAGTTGAACTGGCAGAGAGAGAGAAATGAAAGCAAGAGGTGAAGAGAAACCGCCAGCAGCTGAAGAAAAAAGTTAAAAACTGCATGCTTCAAAAGAAATGGACGAGAACTATGTTTGAAGCAGACTGCAGCCTTTAAACATGGACTCACAATTCAGCAATTTGAGTTTGACTGTTTACAAATGCATCCTGATTCGGTTTGTAACCAAAACACACATAAGTATCTTAAGAAGGTTAAAGTCCTATTAGTTTGATTCCTGCCTCACTTGCACTATTTCAGTTGTTCTTTTAGTTCTACTGTTATGAAAAGCAGTTTAAAAAAGAGTAGAGTGAAGGACGACTGCACTGAACAATGCCAGGAGGAGGGAAAGAAAACAGTGCAGAGACGGACAAAAAGGGTTGTTAACGGGTCTTTGAACGTTCATGAATAATTCATGAGGAGACGACGCCAGAGGAGGTTCAGGCACTTTGGAAAACACACAGGACGTTTCACCAGGACGTTCAAATACCACCAACACGGCCCTGCTCTGCACCTTTAATACTCCACCAACACGGCCCTGCTCTGCACCTTTAATACTCCACCAACACGGCCCTGCTCTGCATAGCTAGGGGACGTAGAAGAACAGAGAGGAGGAAAGGGATTAAACGAGGGGATTTGACAGTGCAATCTGGCATTGAGACACCTCACACACACTCAGCAGGTAAGCAGAGGACAAATTAAGGGAGGCAGGGAGGGACAAACACGGAAGATGAGGGGGTTAAGGGGAAGAATCCAAACGGAGTGATTTAATTGGATGGATTAGCATGAAACAAAGCAGCAGGATGTGTGAGATGCGGAGACGTTGTCCTTCAAAACACTTCCCCACCGTGCTCAGCTGTCCTTGAGCAAGACACGGAATCGTTCTGGTCTGCAGCGCTCCGTGATGTAGAACAGCAGATTAAAGATGTTCTGTGTCTAAATGTGAACATGGATCAACCGTCAGAGCAACACAAAGACATCAGAGACTTCCACAGCAACAAAGATTAACAATCTGCTGATTCTCTCTTGCGTCTGCCAGAGTTATTTTTAAGTTGTTGTTGGTCAAGTCAATCAAAGAAGTCTGAGTCGAGTCAAGTCCATCGGGACACTTCAAAGTCGAGGATTGAGATTAGTCCAAGTCAGTGGAGACAACTTTAATTCATGCCTCAGGTCTTATAAAAGCAAGTCCTACGTCAGTCCAGACTTGTAGTCAAGTCAGTTGAGGCAAGTCTCGAGTCATAAGGTCAAGTTTCAAGTCAGAGACGGGTCCACCACGAGCACGGAGTCTCGGATGAACCAAGGTCCATTGAGTCACAAGTCGAGTCTAAAACCTGTGCAACACTTCGGGTCTTATTAAAGAAAGACTTAAATGAGGTTTCAAGTCAAGATCAGTCCAAAACAAGTCATTGATTAAACCAGATACGCCCAAGTCACAAGTCAGGAGGACTAAGTAAAGTCTCAAGTCAGTTGAGGTGAGTCCAGCTATGTTGACCGGCTGGTTTGACGTGACCCTCGTTGTATTTGTGGGCTGAACGTCTGTAACCCGACGCTTCCACAACACGTCCTTGTATTGTGACAGCTGACGCTGTGCTCGCTCTGCCAGAGCCCTAAAATATATAACGCCGTGTGTGAGCAGAGCGGAGCTCAGCCCGTCTTCCCTAGAGAAATAAAAGAGGTTTTAAAAGAGAGATGAACAGAGTGAACTGTTCTTTTGTTTTGTGCTTCAGGCGACTGAGTTTGTGAAAACTGATGAAGCTCCTTAAAGGTCCCAGCGAGAGACGAGAGAGACGAGATGAAAGGTGTGAAGGGTTTTATCTCCAAACAGTTCCTGCTCCATGCACCACACTTTGGTTAATTGTGTGTGTGTGTGTGTGTGTGTGTGTGTGTGTGTGTGTGTGTGTGTGTGTGTGTGTGTGTGTGTTCACCCCTGCACTGATGATGCTGCTGAGGTTAACATCATTTCACACACAGATGAACTTTTAAAGTCGTTTTTATATTTGGCTGTACGGTTGCTACAGAATGCTATCTTTAACCCTTTGTTCTCCCGGATTACTCCTCCAAAGCGTCCTAGTTCACTCTGTGGGTCATTAACTGTGTTTAGTTGAGCCACTGAATGGCAGCAGATACAGTCAAAGCACCGTCTGGTATGGTGGGGTGGTCCTCCTCTTCCTCAGGAGATGTTCACGCTGGATATAAATGATGAAGTCTGAGTTGGACGAGATGAGATGAGGCCTGACTCTGGATGTGTTTGTGCCTCCTGCTGCTCTCATCTCCTGACAAATGGAAAAAAAAAACTGGAGATCTCCTTCTGCTGAGTTTATTATCTACCTGAGCACCTCCTCATCCTCTCTCTCCTACGGACCTCCATGCGTTTCATTCTGACAAGCGTCATGCCGTCTTTTCCATCTCTCCCCCCTTTTGACAAGAAAAAGCTCATTTCCTTTAGTGGGAGCCGCTCCTGCGGCCTCCTCCGGGTCTCCTCCAGTCGCTTCATCTCTTTCCTCCCACTTTCACCGGCTCTTTAACCTCCCATTGTTGCTGTCTCCTGCTGTTCGGGGCAGCATCTTCTATTTTTTAACTACACACCACTGTGGATGCTTTTCAGCTAACACCTCTTTTACCTCTTAAAAGCTGTGTCTACCAGCTGTCCCGTAGTCGTTGATAACTAGTAGTTTCTACCAAAATGTTCACATTAACTGAGACGTGGCAGTAAGAGGAACTCTCTCCTCGTGATGTACACATCTCTACATGTGAGTTGGGTGTCGATGATTTGAACGTGGTTGGATTGCATCGACGCTCTCAGAAGAGCAGCAGTGATGCTTGACAGATCTTCAGTCTCGTGTTAATCTTACACCTCCTGCCTGGTGGGAGTACGATGGAGGTCAGTCAGTCACCACGAGGATGATGTATGAAGGAGGCTAAGTTTAGCCTTCCATTATAACACGGATCACTAGTGAGTGTCTTTATGGAGGAGAGGAGCGTGACGGGTGTCACTGCATGTGTGGCTCTAAAACAGTTAACCGTCTCTCTCTTTGTGGTCGTTTAGTCTCTTTGTGGTCCTTTAGCTTCTCTCTCTTTGTGGTCCTTTAGCTTCTCTCTCTTTGTGGTCGTTTAGAGTCTCTTTGTGGTCGTTTAGCTTCTCTCTCTTTATGGTCGTTTAGCTTCTCTCTCTTTGTGGTCGTTTAGAGTCTCTTTGTGGTCGTTTAGCTTCTCTTTGTGGTCCTTTAGCTTCTCTCTCTTTATGGTCGTTTAGTCTCTTTGTGGTCATTTAGCTTCTCTCTCTTTGTGGTCGTTTAGCTTCTCTCTCTTTGTGGTCGTTTAGCTTCTCTCTCTTTATGGTCATTTAGTCTCTTTGTGGTCGTTTAGCTTCTCTTTGTGGTCATTTAGCTTCTCTCTCTTTGTGGTCGTTTAGCTTCTCTTTGGTCGTTTAGCTTCTCTTTGTGGTCGTTTAGCTTCTCTTTGTGGTCGTTTAGCTTCTCTCTCTTTGTGGTCGTTTAGCTTCTCTCTCTTTGTGGTCGTTTAGCTTCTCTCTGTGGTTGTTTCGTGTCTCTTTGTGGTTGTTTCGTGTCTCTTTGTGGTTGTTTTGTGTCTCTTTGTGG
>NW_022280293.1:54836-60776 GCF_004355925.1 Anarrhichthys ocellatus
TGTGTGTGTGTGTGTGTGTGTGTGTGTGTGTGTGTGTGTGTGTGTGTTCCAGCTGGAGGACTTTGACCTCCCTCCATTGGTCCTGAGGAGGTTCTGTTCTGATCCAGACTCAGTTGTGGACCCGTCCTCCTCTGGAGGGGCTCTGTGGTGTCACGTCCTGCCCAGGTAGGAACAGCTCCACCTGCTGGACACAACGAGACGAACACCTCCGACCAAACCGCTGCTTCTTCTTCTGCATATTAAACAACCGGCTCGTCAGACGACAGTGATCGTTGATAATTCTGTCTGCTTGTGTTGTTCATCTGTTTAGATGATGTGAAGTTAGTATAGAAGAGCATGTTTATGTTGTTAGTTCTGTTCACCTGGTTAGAACACAGAGGCAGAACACAGAGGTAGAACACTACGGACGTTGATGTAAACCTTTAAACAACGTGAGTTCAAAACTTAAACACGTTCATGTCGTCCTCAGAAGTTTTAATACAGCAAAGTTACTTATTATACCTTTAAGTTATTTATTTCAGTATTTTTTGATAATTCTTAAATGAATTAAATTGTTTTTAGCATAAATAATAATCATTAAAATAAGTTTTTAAATAAATGCAAAAATTAAATATGAGAGTAAATAAGTTAGTTAAAATGTAAATAAAGAACCAAATTAAAACAGAAATATACATTTGTGACATTTTATTGATTAATTAATGGCTACATTATTTTGTAGATTAAATTGTTCATTAATTTATTTATTGAGTCTTTTATTTTATGAATTAATTTATTTGGGGTTTTATCAGCTTGTCTCACTTCATGTTGTGTTACTGACTGTGAGCAGCAGGGGGCGCTGCAGCTCCTCTCTACTCATTATGTGTGTGTGTGTGTGTGTGTGTGTGTGTGTGTGTGTGTGTGTGTTCAGCATGAAGAAAGGTCAGATCATCACCGTCACACGACAACTACCCAGAGACGGACCCTTCAGGACCTACAGAGACCTGCAGGACCACTGGAACCACCTGGTACACACACACACACACACGTATATACACACACACACACACACACACATATTTTAATACTGTAGAAAGAAATAAAAACTCGTCCAAATCATAAATATCTCCTGATTTAAATTACAATTGTGTTCATTTAACTCAGTGTTTTAATGAGGAACAGTTCTGATATAAGTAGTGTGTGTGTGTGTGTGTGTGTGTGTGTGTGTGTGTGTGTGTCTGTCTCAGTACGGTTACAGACTCCCAGATGCAGCAGAAGAAGAGGTGGTGTACTGCAGCGTGTACTTCAGGCTGGTGGGGGAGAGACTCTTCACGTATCCTCTCACAGACCATCATGACTGAACCGTGTTAATATCAATCTGACCAATCAGACACCTGACACGAGGAACGGCTGAACAGATGAAGAGGAACATATATGAGATATATACATATATATACATATACATATAGAGACAATATATTTCAGTCTTTCTTACTTTTAAACACTTATTTGTCTGTAATTTAAACTCTGAACCCCAAAAAACCTGCAAGAAAAGCATGTTTTTTTAAACAATCGCCAAAGCTTCACCGTTTATCACAACCAGAATCAGCAGAGAGGAGAACGTTCCTTTAACCCGAGCAGATACCCTCTGAGCTGCGTCCGCCTGCAGCCGGTGCAGCGCTGCCCTCGGGTCGACCCGCAGGGGGCGCTGGGCTCCTTCCTGTCCGATGTCGGGGCGAGACTCAACGGCGTGTGCGGCTTCCCCGCTCGACTGACCGGGAGACCCCGTCACCACGCGGTCGGGCTGAGCGCCGCTGCTACGCTGCAGGTACGAGTACTGAACAGAAGGAGGCAGCAGCGGAGCAGTAGCTCCTGTGCTGTGAGAGGTAACAGCCGTACATGCATCTCATTTAACGTGAGCGTGTGGTAGAGGAGAGGAAAAGAGATTATTGATTATCGTTTCCCACCTTGTAAAATCCTTCACACGGACTCTTTCTTTATGAGCGTAAAGGTGCGACGCCGAGGAGGAGGAGGAGCTCGTTCTCATAACACAGATGTGCGTTTCCTGTTGTCCACAGCTCACTTTAAAAGGAATGTTTCTCTGAACCTTATCCATCATGTGAGGAAGCCTCGTGGAGCACTTTAGTGAACTCTACATGCAGCATGAACCTTATTAATAAGAAATACTACTTTAATACATCTTCTGCTGGTCAAAGGGAATGTTTTGCCCACAAGGTAAAAAAAGCACAATATCAGTTATTAGTTGTAATAAATGAGTTGAGTCGTTATTCTCAAGTGTGTTTCATCGACTCGGATCGATTCAGAGCAACTCAAATATTCATGGTGTTCAGAGGGTTCATGTGGAGGAGACGAGAACAAACTCTAAAGTCGTGTGTTTCTGCTCAGATGAAGCGTCTTCAGATCCTCCTATGTTGATGTTATTTAAGGTTTTAGGTTCTGTGCATGTAAACACTTAAAAAGGTGTTCTTACATACAAACAGAAGCTTTTCCTGCCTCATAAAAACATGTTTAAAGCAGATTTAGTATTTTAAATCACGTCTTCTTAGACCTGCAATTCATGTTTGTGTGTGTCTTCATTTTCTGCTTTTTTATGTTCTTCTGAAAACATCGTCTTCTCCTTTCTCCTCTTCCTCCTCAGGTGTTTGGTGGTGAGCAGATCAACTTGAGCACCTCCTCCTCCTCCATCAGGCCGGTCCTCACCCAGCTTCCTCCTCCCCGACCCGTGAAGCCCTATTTTGGGTCTCAGCCTCCAGCCTGGACCCCTTTCACCCAGCAGGACGGAGCCCAGGGGCTTCTGGGTAACAGTCTGACACAAAGTCAAGGCTGCAGAGGAGACCCTTCATCATCATCATCATCCTCCTTCTCCTCACTCTTCCAGACAGCTTCATCCCTCTCCTCCTCATCCTCATCCTCCTCCTCCGTCCTCCCTCCTCTTCCTCCTCCTCCTCCAATCTTTGCTCCCAAACTGGTTCCCATCTTCAAGAACAAGTGTCCGTTGCGACACATCAACGTGGCCGTGCTGAGACTCCAGAAGCAGAGGGAGCAGCTGATTGGAGGAGGGGAGGAGAGGGGGAGGGTGACCCTACCTGCCTTCAGGATGAAGACCTCCACCACCACCACCGCTTCTTCTTCTTCGTCTGTTTCTTCTCTGTCGGTCGCGTCCCTCACGCTTCCTCCTCCGTTCAACCGTCGTCCTAAAGCTGCTCCTCAGCCAGCGGGTCACATCGGACTCAAACGCATCACCAGCCTCAGTCCTGCATCCGAGTCCAGACCTGGATTCCTCCTGGCTCCACAGCCGGAGACCACCAAATCCAAGACCAGCTCCAAGACCAGCGTGAAGTCCAGCTCTGACACAAATACCTCCAACAAACGTCCTCCACCTTCTGACATCTCCAACAAACATTCTCCACCTTCTGACATCTCCTTCAAACATCCTCCACCTTCTGACATCTCCAACAAACATTCTCCACCTTCTGACATCTCCAACAAACGTCCTCCACCTTCTGACATCTCCTTCAAACATCCTCCACCTTCTGACATCTCCTTCAAACATCCTCCACCTTCTGACATCTCCTTCAAACGTCCTCCAGCTGCTCCACCTTCTGACATCTCCAACAAACGTCCTCCAGCTGCTCCACCTTCTGATGCCTCCTTCAAAGACTCCTCCAGCAGCAGCAGACGGGTGAGTCCAGTAGAGTCATAAAACCTGATTGGATGAATCATTTTCTTGCTATTTATAATTGAGAATCGTCCAGATGTTAAATCATGTTTAGCTTCTAACAGCAGCTCCTCACTGTGTCGGTGTTTTACGAGAGGTGTCGACTGCTGTCACGATCTAAACTCCCCCAACAGTTCACTGAGTTACTATCCGCCGTCTGACTCTTCTTTATTTAAAGTCGGTCTTTAAATGGAAACTGAAGTAGAGCTTTTGTTCTAAACGACTAAGATCTTTGTAGTTATTTGGTCCTTTTTTGTGATTTTGTTTTGCCGAATGACTTATTTCCAATAAACTGTGAACACGTCTCTGTTAAACACAATAATTTAAAATGGTGCTTTTGTGTGATTCTTTGTGGAGAAACTCCATTATATCAACTAATCGATTAGTTGACAAAAATCGTGCGAGTTTAATTTCTTGTTTCCTGACTTCCCCGTGTTGTTTTGTGTTTCAGAGAGTTGTGTTTGAGGAGTTAAAGCCGAAGAAACCCAGATCATCGATACGAGACGTGGACGTGGAGCAAATGGCCAGAAGCAACCAGGTCAGGAGACGCACTGAACTCTTTCTTATCTTCCTCTGTCTGTTGTTCTTTCCTCTTCTTCCTCACAACTCTTACTTCATCAAGTCTGAGACGTGCTACCCTGGTTATTTTTTTTATTTGGTAACTTTGGTAATTTGAGTTTTCCTCTGGCACTACCTTCAGGACAAACTGGACAAAACAAATTGTCAAGAAATTTTACTTTTTGTGTTGATGTCATTGTGAGAGTCAACAAAGTTTTCCTCATTATTTCTTTGTGGACTTCCATGTCTGAGATGTACCATAGGCTGTTTCTAGGAAGCGGACTTGGTTTTTGTATGTCGCCATCTTGGTATTTGTATGTCGCCGTCTTGGTATTTGTATGTCGCCGTCTTGGTTTTTGTATGTCGCCGTCTTGGTATTTGTCTGTCGGCGTCTTGGTTTTTGTATGTCGGTTGTTGTTCTTCGAGTACGTCTGGACCTTGAGAATAGAGAAATCTGGTGTGTAATGTAAAAGAAGAGACTTGAGAAGTGATGTATTTCCAGTGTGTCCACTCTTACTGTAGGTGCTTCCTCATAAACATGCTTTAGAAGAGGCCGCATACATTACCGTGATGTATTAGAGTGAGTTAGCGTGATGAATAGCTCACACACACACACACACACACACATACGGTTCTGTCGGTTTCCTTACAAACATCCTCTGAGAGGACCGTTACGGTGATGGATGGTCAGCAGGAGGCGGAGCTCCACCGGGAGCTCAGCACTTTAATAACAACATTCATCAGTTTTACAGCTCCACCCTGCAACTCCTCAAGAACAATACTACTCTATGACGGTTATTTACACAGCTTCTCCTTCTGGACAAATTGTTCCTCGCTAGTTTTTACAAAACAGTTTTATAGGTGAGCTGCTGCAGACAGACTCTCTACTTGTGTTTAAAGTCTCCTGAACTCATTTCCCTCCACTCATTATCAGATATTCTTGTTAAATGTGAATGTTTAAATGTCAGATCCAACTTTAAACCAACTAGCAATCACAGAAGAGAATACAAGACAGAATGAAATCAACAGTTTATAATCTAAATGATCACCTCCTTCATGTTCGTGAGTTTAGTCTCTCTTCTTTAAACTCTTATTATTCTGTCTTGCTTCTCACCACATCATCTGCATGTCCGCAGTATTAGCATGTAGCATGTAGCATGTTTTCTCCTCCCCGTCTGATGTGTTTGCAGGAGCGTTGCGTTTTACTCCCACAGACAGATTTCAGCGTTCACAGCTAAACTTATGAAAAAACGATGACGTAGATGCCTGCGTTCGCTACTTGATTGGTTGTTAGCAGTCACGACGTGTCCTTCCCCGATCACGTGACCCTTTCCCCAGAACAACAGCCTTGATTACCGATCGACTGCCAGGTTAATTCAACATGGAGAACTGACTACAGGTGTTGCTGACCTCGTTGTCTTTACTAGAAGTTGTTCAGTTAAAGTCTGCATTATTACGGAGGAAGCAGCTGTTAGTGGAGCGATTAGTGAGCAGCGTGTCCAGCGGCGGCACAACTATCTCAACGTTCACAAAGAAACTGTAAAGGAACAAAAGCTTAAACGCTCTCTAGTACGACAGAGACTTCAGCTCTCTCACTGGCCTCTCAGGGCTTCATCTCTTTGTCTCTCTCTCTTCATCTCTCTGTTCTCTCTCTCTTCATCTCTCTG
>NW_022280293.1:60786-65232 GCF_004355925.1 Anarrhichthys ocellatus
TTCATCTCTCTGTTCTCTCTCTCTTCATCTCTCTGTTCTCTCTCTCTTCATCTCTCTGTATCTCTCTCTTCATCTCTCTGTTCTCTCTCTCTTCATCTCTCCGTTCTCTCTTCTCTCAGTTGTCGAAGGTGAACTCTTCCACTCTGCTGTCCTGGCTGGAGGAACGAGGAGTTCTCATCAGGACCAAACACAGGAAGGAGGACCTGATGCTGAAGGTCATGGGCTGTCTGGCCGAGGCCTGAGACACACACACACACACACTGAGTGTAATCTATAGACTTCCTCTGGAGTATTCAGGCTCTTCTAAGCTCCTCATTTAAAGGATTTAATCTAAAATGTGTCTTTATCGGTCTGAATCTTCTCATCTAATTGAGATGCTGAAGATTTTCCAAAATGTCGTATGAAGTCACGGGAGGAGTTCAGACAGGAAGTGACACACTTTGGGTTTTCTTTCCTCTCTGTTTGTTTGATGTGAGTCATCAGAGGTTTGTTCAGGAAGGTGACGAGTTTGAAACCAGCCGACAGGAGTTCTAGGTTCTGATATAATAATATAATGTTTTACTGCAGGTTTAGTTCTTTCATTCAGCAGCTCTTCATGTTCTGTCAACAAACCTTTGACTTTAGAACGAGTTCTCCACTTCTTAGAAATACAGACACTCAAATAAACCTTTATATTTCATAGAGAGGACTTTCTGTATTCTACAACAAATAATGACCTATTGATACAGTGTTCATACAGCTGTTGCTTGTTTGTTGTTAAGAAATGTACAATTATATTTATATCTTGAAGTTTTGTGGATAAATTGTGAAATTGAAGTGAGGAGGTTCTTTCCTTCTGCTTGTTCTCATTCATTGTACCTGTGTGTTCTCCAGGTTGTGTGTGTGTGTGTGTGAGAGCAGCTGTCAGCTGTGTGTTAATGATGCGTCACAGTAGTAACTTTACAGTCTGAAAGAAGTCTGACTGCTTCTTACAGACCAGATCCACTCCTTTCATTCGTACCTTTCACAATAAAAGCCTGATCCTCTATATATAATATATTATATATATAGAGGATCAGGACTAAACTGAGACTGGTTCAGGACCAGGTCAAAGATCTTTACATTCACTTTAAGATGTAACATATTGACAGCAGAGTGTCTTTGTGTGAAGGCCCAGGAGCCTTTGATTGACGCTTCAGACCTCCTGAAAGCCTCAGTTAGACCGTCATTTCTCACTGAAAGGTATTTTAAATCAGTATCAATTCAATGCACAGAAGCTTTTTGTTTTTTTATTATACTCTGGATTGCCACCGGGTGTTTCACACACTTAAGAGTCACAGTCAAAATATACAAAGTAGGAGAAAATACCACAAAAATATTCATATAAAACTAGAAATTTCACAATAAAAGTATATTGCTAATTGTAGAATGAGGAACACGTTTAATTTTCTCAGCAATACAAATGAAAGACACTCGTAATGAGGGATTTGATTGACCTCCATGGCTCTTCTCTTGGTGTGTGTGTGTGTGTGTGTGTGTGTGTGTGTGTGTGTGTGTGTGTGTGTGTGTGTGTGTGTTCGGAGATCGGCCTCCAAATGTGAAGCAAACGAGGGATTTTCAAAATAAATGTCAGCCAGATTCCAGGAGACACACGTTTGTTATCAAAGTGAGAATAATCTGCAGAGTGAACATCAATTATAAATATATCAATTAACACTTTATAGAATATAATTACTCGTCCTGACTCCTCGTCCCGTCTCCTTGTCCTGCTTTTCACTTCAAACATCAAAGTGGAGTTCATTAGTGAAGATTATCTTGATGAACTAAAGCTGGAAGAATCAGAAACGTCTGTTTATTTTCTGTAATAATCCAAATGGAGGAATCTGATTGGCTGTTAGTGGAGGACACCAGTGATGACGACTTCCTGTACTTCATCCCTGAAGCTCTTTATTCATGTCGGACGTTTCTCTCCTCAAGACTTCTCCGTATGAAGTCTGTTTCCCACAATGCATTTTGTCCCCCCCCCCCCGGTCAGGAAACTCAACCCTCAGCCTCCCATAGCTCATGGGGGGCTGAGGAATTCCATTATGTTAGACACGCTGTGTGTGTGTGTGTGTGTGTGTGTGTGTGTGTGTGTGTGTGTGTGTGTGTGTGTGTGTGTGTGTGTGTGTGTGTGTGTGTCCAATCGGATTCCCTGCAGGTGATGTCACCGCTAGCTGTCAGGTGTTTCATCATTTTCACTCTCTGGATATCAACAGTGTGAAGCATCTGGCTCGATCCCACGACTCCCATCTGAAAGGTTCGACACACACACACACACACACACACACACACACACACTCTGTATACGTATCAGCTGACAGTCTGGAGCAGTGTGTGTGACAGAAACCTCTCCGCGTTAAGAGGCTCTTAGAGGTGGAGAAACTAAACTAAACTGACTTTAAAGGGACAGTTCACCCCAAAATCAAAACTACCGGGAACTATTTTCTCTCTACCGAAATAAACCCGCTCACCGTATCACCGTGCAGGAGGAAGTGCGTCCGCCATTAACGTTTACATCTCACGCTGTAGTTTATGATTTTCTTTCAAAAGGTTTGTTTCTTTCTGCTTAAAAAATGGTGAAAGTCGACCCGTTATTCCCATTTTATTCCCATTATTTACCAATAATTTCCTATAAATCCCTATAATTCTATGCTCTCTTGATTTATTACCTCAGTAAACATTGTAAACATGAGTTTATGGTCTCAATCTCTAGTTTCAAGTCTTCTTCAATACAGCATGATGTTCATTTAGTACATTATGGTCCATTTAGAGTCACACAGACCATAAAGCAGGGGATGCTTTGGGGCGGGGCTACACAGTGATTGACAGGTCTCTACCAGAGACGTATACGGCGTCTGTACGTCACTCCTCCTCAGTCCAGATATGGTCACTTCCTGTTCACTGGTTGATAAAAAACAAGATGGCGGTGGCCAAATCGCTGAACTGGAGTTCAAAACGTCCACAAACCAACGAGAGACGTCCGCTTCTTCTACATGGACTTTGGTTGTTTTTAAGGTTATAACTTCAGCTCCGGTCAAAATGCATCGAGCATAATTCAACCAGTGAGAGATTACTGAAGCAGTGATCCTCCTCTAGAAACCATGATGAGGACTAACTCCTCCTGAGACCTCCTGAGAGTCTGTGGTCTCTGGTGGTTCTGTTGCAGCTGGTGAGCGGGTTGATTCATAAACTCTGGGATCTATCTCGACTCACGCCTCCTTTTTTTTTTTCTTTCATTGCCTGATTCCTAAATCCTCGTGTGGGGAAGTTGGCGAGGCTGCAGAGACGGAGAATCCAGTCCAGATCCAAAACAAAGACTCTTTTGTTTCTGTGGGACCGAAACCAGCAGAGAGTCAGAGTGATGGATGTGCACCAGCTAACTCTGTGTTTTATACTGTGTGTGTGTGTGTGTGTGTGTGTGTGTGTGTGTGTGGTGCTTCTTACTGAGGGTTTGGTGGTCACAGAGACGTCCTGTCCTCCAAAGGTTGAGTCCTTTAAAAGCTGAATATGAGTGAAGGTCAATGGTGAGAAGTCAGTGGAGTTGTGAGGAGGTGAAGCAGCTTGTTAAGAGCTACTTTAATGTGAGAGAGAGAGCTACAAATCACACAGAGGGTCAACAAAAGGACTCGTGTTCACCTCTTGATTGGTACAGAACGTTTGTAGAACTTTTAGGGGCCTTTAACTTTAAACAGCGTTTTGGCGTTTTCATTGCATTGTATAAATGCCGTTATGATGATCTATCCCCTCCTGTGTGCGTGGTGTATGGTATTTATGGTATTTCCACATTAATGGATGTAGACAGAGGATATGTTGCTCAGAATGACATGGAGACAGATGTGCATTCAACCCAACACAAACAACTTGTGTTTAACAGCAGACAGTGAAGAAGATGTTTTGTTAAAAAGCCAGAGAGGACCGCTGTCTCTTGTTTCGTCTCATTCCTGGTGTCCTGTGATGTGGAGCTGATTAGTCTGACCTCCGTCACACTCCAGCAGTTAACGTCTCTCTTTCATCCTCTCTCTGCTCCTTCGTTTCCCCCCAGCCTGCCCTCTCTTTGTCTGTCTTCAGCTTTTTAGTTCTGCTGTTATTTAACACTTTTTTTACTTTTTTAACACCAGAAACCACAGCTGTGGTCAGGGATTCTCCCCCCCCCCCCCCCCCCACACCCCCCAGTAGGTGATAGGTACTTGGCATTTTGGTATTACTGTATGTACGGATAACTGAACAGGCCTACTGTGACCCTTGGACTGGACGTAACACTACCACGAAGAAATGCAAATAAACCACGAAGAAGCAAAACGACCACAAAGAAGCAAAACGACCGCAAAGAATCTGAAAAAACGACCGCAAAGAATCTGAAAAAACGACCGCAAAGAATCGGAAAAAACGACCGCAAAGAATCGGAAAAAACGACCGCAAAGAATC
>NW_022280293.1:65242-73083 GCF_004355925.1 Anarrhichthys ocellatus
GAATCAAAACGACCGCAAAGAATCGGAAGAAACGACCGCAAAGAATCGGAAGAAACGACCGCAAAGAATCGGAAGAAACGACTGCAAAGAATCGGAAAAAACAACCGCAAAGAAGCAAAACGAGCACAAAGTGTCTGGTCTGCCCGACTATACTTCAACATGCTGTAACATAGTGTGACACTAACAGGAGGCCCAGTAAACACATGAACGGGACCACAGAAGGCCTCTTGCGTGTCCTCTGCTGTCCTGACCCAGAAACAGGACCGAGGTGGTCCGAGCGGGTCCTGGCGGCCGTGCAGGTTTTTCCTCGCTGTGCCAATCTGCTGCTTCTGAGGCGGTTCAGTCCTTCCTCCTGTCGATGACTTTGCTCCTTCTTTTATCCATGTAGCTGTCCCCCCAGGTCTGAAATGATTCATCCTCTTCTTTTATTCCCTCTGTCCTTTTCCCGTCTGTTTATGCAGACGGGAAAAGCAAACGGCAAACAAGAGGACAAAAGATTAACTGACAGCCGAGGACAAAGAGAGAAATCCCTGTGTTACTTTAAAACGCCTCCTCTCACTCTTTATGTCCTTGGACTCAAGTTTCACTCTTTACTGAACTATTTTCAAGGTTCTTTAATAGTCATTTAATATGTTGACTATGTAGACTTCTATACAACCAGAGGAGAGCTGAACCTGTTGTAAGATGGATTAAATGGCATCGATTGACTTCGTCTCGCCTTCTTTCTGGGAATCAAAGCAGAAACAGAACTCATTAAAACACATTTTATGAGATGTTTGCATGTTTCCCTGAGTTATTAGCTGTGTTTCCTCTGCAGAATGTCTATGAGAAAATGACTCTACTTCTCTCTTGATTTATTACCTCAGTAAACATTGTAAACATGAGTTTATGGTCTCAATCTCTAGTTTCAAGTCTTCTTCAATACAGCATGATGTTCATTTAGTACATTATGGTCCATTTAGAGTCAAACAGACCATAAAGCAGGGGATGCTTTAGGGCGGGGCTACACGGTGATTGACA
This sequence comes from Anarrhichthys ocellatus, assembly GCF_004355925.1. NCBI lineage: Eukaryota > Metazoa > Chordata > Actinopteri > Perciformes > Anarhichadidae > Anarrhichthys > Anarrhichthys ocellatus. The sequence continues at coordinate 66,263 of NW_022280293.1, forward strand.
GGTCTCTACCAGAGACGTATACGGCGTCTCTACATCACTCCTCCTCAGTCCGGATGTGGTCACTTCCTGTTCACTCCTCGGTCACAGAGAGGACATTTTATCTGCCGGTAGATTCATTTGTTCTCGGCTCCAACAATCCGTCACGTCTGTGTGAGAAAACAATGAGAATATTTATCATGAAGTCTTCAGCAGAGACATCGTCTTCATCGTCGTTGATCAGCAGCGAGGCCGTGAGAGGAAGTCGTCCTTCTTCCACCTCCTGGTACAAAAGGAAGCAACATATTTCATGTTATGAACAGAAACCTGCAGGTTCTCTACGCTCCTGCAGCATGACGGATGTCCTCTGCTCTTTCCCCGTCTGTCTGCAGATGTAATGAATGTTTCCCCGGAGAAGGTGATTGATTAAAGAAGCCAGCAGCAGGAGGCTGAACTCTGCTGCTGGAGGTGTGATCGATTAAGAGTCTCAGCCGGAGGCTCTGTCCATGAGGAGGAACCACTGCTCTCCAGTTTAACCCTTCACACCAAACAGGAAGTAACACTTTGTTTTCACTCTCACGTTCATCCTCAGTTTACGTCACGTTCAGTATTCAACACATGTAGACTTGTTAGTTTGGTCTCGTTATCGTCGTCTCAATCAGAATTAGACTCGACTGTATTAAGAACGAGATTAAACATCATGAGAACGTGTCGTCTCTGAAGGGGAAAACCAAACATCTCCAGCTCTGTGGATCGTCGTGCTTTCTAACCCTGAACAAGCCGAGACGATCCTTTTAAATAGAAGCTGTTTAGCTCTGAGGAACCCGACTCTGTTGGTGTCACGGAGGTAAAGCGGAGCCCGAGGCGACTGTCATGTGACGCAAACAGTTAGTTTGACCTTCTGACCCGTCAGCAGTCCTGCTGGTCATCGTCTCGCTTCTCTGGGTCCAAAAACAAAAGAGACAAAAGACAACGTGTGAATCTACGAGGAAGCTGCAAACATCTGTAAACCCGTCAAAACCCGTCGAGCTGAAGACTCTTTATATTCAGTATGAAGTCTTTATGAGCATCAGGACCGGCTGTCTGAGGTCTATTAGAGCAGCAACATCTGGAGCCGTCACGGAGAGTCATTCAGGAACGCTGTCAGTGAGCGGTCTGATCTGGATCAGGTCTATAGATGATTATCTTTCACTTATCAATTTATAGATTTTGATTTGAAATATTGAAATGTTTCAAACATCCAGAGCAGGAAGGTTTCACTTCATGCTCAGTACTTGTGTCTTCATGGAGACGTAGATCTGTTGTTAAGAGAAGAGACTCTGAACTTTAGAGTTCAAAGCCTCGTAGAGGTTTTAAATGAAGAGAAGTCAGTTTGCTAAAAGGCACTTTGTCAGCATGTGGAGTCTGGTCGTAGCTTCTGATCCCTTCAGGTGTGAACATGTGAAAGTGTTTACCGACATCAGTCATTCATTTATTCATGCACACTTTCTCTGTTTCCTCTTTGGTGGCTTCCAGAAAACTCCACATGAGGAACCAGATCTTCAGAACCAGATCAGTGTCTCAGAGCCAGATCTTCAGAACCAGATCAGTGTCTCAGAGCCAGATCTTCAGAACCAGATCAGTGTCTCAGAGCCAGATCTTCAGAACCAGATCGGTGTCTCAGAACCAGATCTTCAGAACCAGATCAGTGTCTCAGAGCCAGATCTTCAGAACCAGATCAGTGTCTCAGAACCAGATCTTCAGAACCAGATCAGTGTCTCAGAGCAAAGTGTCGACACTTATCGTCAAAGTCTCAATAATTAGTTGGAGTTTTTACGGGTTTTTGTCTCGTGCAGGAACGGATTTAGAGATCCAACAGACCGACCCACGGACCGATCAAACAACCGACCGACCGTCCGAACAACCAACCGATCAACCGACCGACCGATGGACTGACCTACATACTGACCTACTGACCCACCAACGATCGACCTACTGACCAACTGACCGACCGATCGACTGTCTTACCTACTGACCGAACTACTGACCGACCTATCCATCCATGGTTCCAGTGTATTTACAGTATATTAGAAATACATTCACAGTACTGTATTATAGTACAGTTCATTCTTCCTGCTTACTTTTTCTTCTGCATACCTCGTCTGTAAATGCTCGTCTGTACAGGTAACACACACACACACACACACACCTCTGTCCTCCATCGCTGAGCCTCCTGCAGGCTGCAGCTCGTCTTTGAAGTCTGCTGCTCTGTGATCAGAGAAGCTGCAACAACTGAAGCCAGATGGCAGGAAACGGATCACATGTTCGAAAACAGGTCGCCTGAGTGTGTGTGCGCGTGTGTGTGTTTGTGTGTGTGTGTGTGTGTGTGTGCGCGTGTGTGTGTGTGTGTGTGTGTCTTGTGTTTCAGCATGAGTTTTTTTTTAAAGATGATGTCATCCTGCTCAGACACGCTGAGATGCTGTGTGACATTAAAGACATCTTCAATCTCAAATCTAAGCTTCATGTCTCAAATACTCGCCATCTTTTATTAAACCGAACTAAATATTTCACAATCTGTTCCTGTAAAGAAGGAACTTTTTTTGAAAAGACACAAGTTGCTGGCCTTTTGTAGGAAAGACGAGGAGCAACTTTTCATAAGTTGTCATCGTAGAAACAGAGTAATGAGAGTAAATGTATTTCAGATGACGGAGGAGAGCGTGAACCTTTATTGTTTAAGTTGTTAAACTTTCTCTCCGTCTTCTGTTTTAGTTTTTCATGACGGAGAAAGAAAGCAAGCGATGAGCTGGAGGAGAACATGTGTAAAGACTGTCGGAGGGTTCTCACCTTTAAATGTCTCACTCTTCCTCACGGCTCTCAGAGTTTATTGCTCCCGGTTCAGACTTACCGACGTGTGAAATGAGTTTCTAAAGAACAGAAGCAACGGGCCGTTCTTATCTCGTCCTCTTTAATTGAACTGAAGCAGTTCAACCGAACTCCAGCATCAATTAATTACACAGTCGGAGTTTAATGAGAACTCGGAGGAAAGAACCTGGTGACAGAATTCACTGGGACTACTTTCTTTATTACAAAAAATAATGAAATAACATCACACTGTTCTGTTTGTTATCAAGAGGAGCTGGTGAACTATTTAAATCCTCCTTTCAGAATACTCTGTTACAGTGAAAGTACTGATACCACTCAGTAAAACTACTCTGTTACAGTGAAAGTACTGATACCACTCAGTAAAACTACTCTGTTACAGTGAAAGTACTGATACCACAGTGTAAAACTACTGTGTTACAGTGAAAGTACTGATACCACAGTTTAAAACTACTCTGTTACAGGGAAAGTACTGATACCACAGTGTAAAACTACTCTGTTACAGGGAAAGTACTGATACCACAGTGTAAAACTACTCTGTTGTCTGTTTCTGACGGTGTTTCCTCCTCTGCTGTCAGAGTGTCCTCTGTAGCTGAACTAAACTGAGGTGATGGGGTGTGTTTAGGAGGAGGCGTGGCTCCCAGCAGGTTTCTCCTCTCGGGGATAATGAAGAGCAGCTATTGACAAATTACATGCAGATGAAAAACACAGCAATGATTTCCAAAGCAGGAAATCTTCCATGTTGTTTCAGGCCAAACTGGCTTCAGTTGAGTTTTATTTCCACAGCAGTGAAGTCACATCTGAGATTATTACCGGTTGTGAAATGAGAGAATTGCTACTTTCAAGTCACTCAAATGCTGCAGTTTACCGCCAGACATCAAAGCCTCTCTGTGCGTCTCAGACGGGAGGTTTGATTGTATCAGAGAGATCCTCTGCTGGTTCTCTGAGTGGAAACCTCTAGAAACATTTGAACTGGATTGCGTGATTGAAGCTGCACAATGCTCCGCCTTAAACCACGGCTTTTACATTTTGCTCAAAAGCTACAAGTTTGCATTGGATTCTTTCTTTGAGTCCATATTCCACCAATGAAACGAGCCCGTCACATATGTAAATAAGCACAGTATATCCAGCAGGAAACCTCTGGTGCATGTGTTAAAGCAGCATTCTCTCTAGTGTCCACCAGGGGCCGACTCCTCTGGTTGTATAGAAGTCTATGAGAAAATGACTCTACTTCTCTCTTGATTTATTACCTCAGTAAACATTGTAAACATGAGTTTATGGTCTCAATCTCTAGTTTCAAGTCTTCAATACAGCATGATGTTCATTTAGTACATTATGGTCCATTTAGAGTCACACAGACCATAAAGCAGGGGATGCTTTAGGGCGAGGCTACACAGTGATTGACAGGTCGCTACCACGGTGTTGTGCGGTCTGGGAGTAGTCAGTGTTTTCGTCTTACAACTTTAAACCCTTTCACTAAGTTCATTGTAACAATTTGATCCCCTAAAAATGTCCTATCATTCGGTTGTACTTAGCTCCACCGTCTCTTGTCACTTATTGTTGCAAAAAAACAAGATAGTGACGGGGATGGTGAAGACCAAAACTCAAGAGCGCGACAAAGAACGGATTGTAAAGGCCGAAAAACCAAGATGGCAACGGGCAAAAACCAAGATGGTGACGATCAAAAACCAAGATGGCGACGACTAAAAGCCAAGATGGCGACGGGCAAAAACCAAGATGGCGACAGGGAAAAACCAAGATGGCGACAGGGAAAAACCAAGATGGCGACGGGCAAAAACCAAGATGGCGACGGGCAAAAACCAAGATGGCGACGGGCAAAAACCAAGATGGCAACAATCAAAATCCAAGATGGTGACGGGCAAAAATCAAGATGGCGACGACCAAAAACCAAGATGGCGACGGGCAAAAATCAAGATGGCAATGACCAAAAACCAAGATGGCAACAATCAAAATCCAAGATGGTGACGGGCAAAAATCAAGATGGCGACGACCAAAAATCAAGATGGTGACGGGCAAAAACCAAGATGGTGACGGGCAAAAACCAAGATGGTGACGGGCAAAAACCAAGATGGTGACGACCAAAAACCAATATGACGACGACCAAAAACCAAGATGGCGACTTCCAAAATTTAGGATAGAGACGGGCAAAAACCAATATGGTGACGACCAAAATGCCAAACTCGTAGCCTCATATCCGTAGTCCACAAACCAGTGGGTGACGTCATGGTGACTACGTCCACTTCTTACAGTCTATGTTTTTAACGCACTGGTATCTGATCAGTATGAGGAATCGGCCGATACTCAAGTTCAGGTACCAGGAGAGAAAAAACCTTTCTAATCACAACTCTAATCACAAATGTAGAGAGCCAGTAAGTCTTTAAAACAAGAGGTATGTACCCCCTCACAGTGATCGACAGCTCTGTAGATAAACCCTGAGGGTCGGAGTTAAACCGGCAGCCTGGTGGCTCATCTCATCACCAATAACATCCATGACAGGCTGAACCAACCCTGGAACTGGTTCTTATTATACTCCAGTTCCTTTACAACCGCATGATTTACCTCCACTTAAAAAACACACAACGTCAAACCCATCTTTGATTAATCTGCCACGAAGCAACAAACTGATCTCATTAACTTCAGTTTTCTTTTGCCAAACAGGAAGAACTCCAGCTTCAGCGGCTGAACTTGTCTCTTCATGCATGAAGGCTACGAGTTCAGACTGGAACAAGTCGTTTGAATCTCACAGTGAGAGTTCACCGTCGAACACTCTCTGCTCATTTTGTGCCATAATGCAGATAAATCCCGACTGAACCCCAAAAAAGGCATCTAACACCTGGATCGGTGGGGTGACAGCAGGTGTTTGTTCCTTTGACAGCTGACGTTAAACTCTTTCAGCTCCGCCACCGGCCGAGCGACACTTTAACCTCGTCTGTGTTTGTACTCGGAGGCTTGAAAGTCAAACAGCTGATGATCTGTGACGCCAGTTGAACAGCGCTGCTGCTGTTAAAGTGCCCTGAGAGGAGCTGAGCTGTGTGTGTGTCTGCACTCTAAGATAGTCCTTTGAATCTTGCTTGAGTTTTGGCAAAATAACCTTTCTAACAACCTTCAGTTACAACTCTTTCTTCATACAACATCTGCACATGGAAGGTGTGGTCGAGGCTAGACTTGGCTGAACTAATAAATCCATCCATCCCTCTCCTCAGCAGCGTCTTCCAGCTCCTCCTGGGTAACCCTGAGGACAAACAAACAGAGGACCTTCATCCAGGAGGCCGCTGTTCCAAAGTACTTCTGTTGCACAAGAATCGTCTAGTTCCTGACAGACGGTCTGATGTAAATATAGCTCCCACTGTAGCACGACCAAGATGCAGTTGACAGGTCGATGAGCTTCACCGCGCAGACGGAGGATAAAACGACCGTTGCCGTAATAAGCGTCCTAAAGTAGAAGCAGCTGTGTGTTGATGTCTGATAATCCGTCAACGTCTCTAAATGTTGGCAGAGAAACGCAGCCCGAGCTCATAGTTGGAGACGTCCGATACCCAGAAGAGCTAAAGTCTTCTCAGTAAACGGTCTGTGGTGTTTTATAAGAGTTAGTTCTCGTCTCCGTGTGTAGATGTGTGTAGATGTGTGTAGATGTGTGTTGTCGTGGACCGATGCCAGGCTGGGGTTCCTCTCAGAGCCACAAAAGCTCTGCAAGATTTCCATAAAACGGAACAGTGTGTCTCCGTTTCTTGTCCAGTCATGCTCCAGTAATCTGACGACTCTGCAGTTTAACTTACACAAATACAGTTAGTTCTGAGCGTGAGATAAGCTCTCTGGGTCAGAACGATGTTCAAGAGAGCTGAACACAAAGAGGGAGACGAACTTTATATCTTCAGCTGCAATTAAAAACCCTTCTACACAACGTTAAACCTAACCTAACTTAAACCTAACGGAGTACGTGTGTGTCTTAAACCTGACGGAGTACG
>NW_022280293.1:73093-75517 GCF_004355925.1 Anarrhichthys ocellatus
TGTGTAGCAGCAGATATTTCAGTTGTTGAAGTAGAAGTCAGGAAAAGTTTGCTTCATTTTCTCAGTTTACGTCCAAATTGAGCACAAATTCCGACCTGATTTGCAGAAATCGGTACGTATTCTACATGTAAACAGCTGTTTAATGCCATTAAATCACCATTTCCTGCGTTTCCATTGTGTGAAACACACTTAATGTCAGAGATAAATTAATGTTAAAGAGAGACATTTGATATTCTCCTGTTAACAGAAATACACGAGCGTGTGTTTAATGTTTCCTCTGCAGGCCTGAGGCCCAGCCTGTGGGTAAACTGAGAGGAGATTACATTTCTCTTTGTTTTGTTAATAGAAGCTTCAGTTTATATTTAGACTCCTCCGCCCAGGGTTAGCTTTAGGCTCTCCCTGACATGTTGTGTCAGTCTCCTGCTGCTTCCTCTTCCTCTTCCTCATCTCACGTTTCTCCTGCATTTCTGCAGAAACTCTGAAACCTGATCTGCAGGAGGAGATCTGCTGTCGATGGAAAACCCACAGAGCTGAGGTCCTGCTGTTGCCTCCTTCTACTCGGGGTCGTCCAGTCCAGAGTTAAGTTGATCTCTTTATATTCACACCCTCAAACGTGTTTATGAAGCAGAAACAATCCTTTCTCTGTTCCTGGCTGTGCCGTGTAGTGAAGTAGCTTTGACGTCCAGCTGTCAGGAGACTCATGAACCACAACAGATCATTCTCCACTCGCTAACGAGGAAAAACTAAACGTAAACGAGCAGCAGCTGAGTTCAGAGACTGTGTGTTTATACCACGAGGACCTTTACAGCGAGAATAAATCACATGATTTAAATTCCTCACAGAATAACGAGTCCAAGCTCTTCTCTCTCAGGGAGCCAGTAAACTGTGCTGGACCAGGCATTCAGATAAGTGAGACGAATAGTGGACGGTAAAAATACTCTGTTTGAGGAAAAGTCCTCCAGTCAAAGTACGTAAGTATGATCAGTAAATACTGACAGCTCTGTGAGCTTAATTTAGATTTCTTGCCAGATTGTATGAAATAATAAAACTTTACTTTAATTTAACTTTAACAAAATAAGTGAAGGTTTATTCTCTACCTGCAGGAGTTACGCTCGTTACGGCTTCACTCTGTGAAGAAGATTTATATGTATTTATATATGTTTTATATGTGTTTATATGTATTTTTTATTTATTTTTATGTGTTTATATGTAGTCACGTCAGCGTTAGACATTCAAATGGAAAGTTCTATGCAGCTGTTTGGGATTAGTTAGTTGTCTGCTTTCAAAAAAACAAACTGCACCCAATCCCGAAAGCCTAAAGAAAGACAGCCATTAGTCATTCATGTACTTGTTAAGTGGTATTATTAATGATTAGTACATGTACTACATTATTACATTCATGTACACAGATGTTTTTATAACTGCAGCCGCTCTTCTTCTTTTTAAAATCTCACTGAGACTAACTGGATGAGTTAAAGAAGAGAAACTCTGAAGGGATTCAGAACAAGTTCCTCTCTAGTCCTGGTCTGAATGTTTGTGTCTGTCCGATGCTGGTGATCCGGTCTGGCTCTCGGTCTGTGATCCAGTTCATCCTAAAGGTGTTGGATGGGGGTCAGGTCAAGTCCTTTCTTTTCCTTCTCTGGAACTACAGAAAAGCGTATTGGACATATTTTAGTTCATGTGTGATCAAAATAATCCTGAATATGACTCAGAAACGGATCCACATTGGTCCATCTCAGTCCTGTTGGATCTGGATTCTGGTGTTTCAAACGTCCAGGTTTTCTCCAGGAGGGTCAGTGGAGTCCAGGATGAAGACCTGCCCACGAGTCTCCTGACGGTCTCCTCTTCACCTCCTCAGAAGTTCAGTGCGGTGTGGGCGTGACCTTTCTCCTCCCAGGCCCCTCCTCCCTCGCCTGAGGCCCCGCCCTCCTGGAGGAGGCGTGTCAGGATGCTGAGGAGGCGCTGGTGGACGCTCTGCATACGTTGACGCGCCTCTCCTCCACCTTCACCTCCATCCTCCTCCCTCTCCTCCTCACCTCCGTCTGTTTCTGAACACTCCTGCACCGCTCGCTGCAGCTCCACCTGTTGGTCGGAACAAGAGAGAGAACCACCGACGCCTCAATTTACTCTCATATTTCACCCCGTTGTTGATTGGGCAGCAGTCTCATACCGTTTGGTGTCTTCATGAAACACACCAGGCTGTTAAGTCTGCTTAGGGAGGACGATGGACGGGTCAAATAAACACCGCAACTTTCACCCAGGAGGCTGGAGTTCAAGTCCCAGATGACACCAAGTCAACGTTGACTTACTTTACCGTAGTTTTGTTACGTCGGCTGACTTATTAAACCTGAACCACAATCTTTTCCTCAACACAAAAAAGTACTTCTGTTGCCTAAACTTAATCAAGTACTTCTGTTGCCTGAA
>NW_022280293.1:75527-76072 GCF_004355925.1 Anarrhichthys ocellatus
ACCAAGTACTTCTGTTGCCTGAACTTAACCAAGTACTTCTGTTGCCTCAACTTAACCAAGTACTTCTGTTGCCTGAACTTAATCAAGTACTTCTGTTGCCTGAACTTAATCAAGTACTTCTGTTGCCTAAACTTAACCAAGTACTTTTGTTGCCTGAACTTAACCAAGTACTTTTGTTGCCTAAACTTAACCAAGTACTTCTGTTGCCTGAACTTAACCAAGTACTTCTGTTGCCTCAACTTAACCAAGTACTTCTGTTGCCTGAACTTAACCAAGTACTTCTGTTGCCTCAACTTAACCAAATACTTCTGTTGCCTAAACTTAACCAAGTACTTTTGTTGCCTGAACTTAACCAAGTACTTTTGTTGCCTCAACTTAACCAAATACTTCTGTTGCCTAAACTTAACCAAGTACTTTTGTTGCCTGAACTTAACCAAGTACTTCTGTTGCCTCAACTTAACCAAATACTTCTGTTGCCTAAACTTAACCAAGTACTTTTGTTGCCTAAACTTAACCAAGTACTTTTGTTGCCTGAACTTAACCAA
>NW_022280293.1:76082-85917 GCF_004355925.1 Anarrhichthys ocellatus
AACTTAACCAAGTACTTTTGTTGCCTGAACTTAACCAAGTACTTCTGTTAATAATTACTTTTAATGTTTTTTGACACGTGAAAAGTTTTAATTTTCTCTTACATTTGAATAATTTTAATTATTTGCATTTGACCGACCAGCAGAGATCATTTAATTCAATATTCGATTAATTTAAAGACACAACGTGAATGTAAATAAATACATATAAATTTACAAGTAAATACAATATAAACAATCTTACCTGCAGAGGGAGACCGGCTTTGGCCCCAAGCAGAGTGGGAGAAAACCAGGGCCTGAAGATCTTCTCACAAATCACCTGAAGAGGAGGAAGAAGAGGAGTAGGAGGAGGAGGAGGAGGAGGAGAAAAAAGGAAATAAGAAGAATCGTGGAGCGTGAAAAGGAAAGAAAGATCATCATGAAGAAAGAGGAGGAAACAAAATAAATGAAGTTAAGAAAATAGATTAAAAGGAATGAAAACGATGAAGGAAAGGGTGAAAGGAAAGGAGATGAAGAAGTGGAAAGAGAGAAGAAAAATGACAGGATGAAGAAGAGGAGAGGAGACAAGAGGAACATGTAGAGAGAGCAGGAAAGGAAAGAAGAGGGAGGAAGATAAAAGATGAGTGATCCTGAATGCGATGCTTTTTATACGTCATGTGTGTGTGTGTGTCATCACACACACACACTAAGACAATGCCTCCTTTCTCTGAGGAGATGATTGACAGGCGGGGGGTGGGGGGGGTCACCGTGGAGCTCCAGGTGGACCAATGGGATGGCAGCATGTCATCACCCTCTGATCGTCACTTCTTTCTTCTTTTGTTCTCGTCGTTTGACACTTTTTTTTCCATCTTTGCCTTTTTCTGCTCGTCTCTTCTTTTTGATTTCTCTTTGTTCTCTTCATCTTCATTGTTTTCTCTTTTTCTTCTTGTTTTTAAAGCTAGTTTCTACTTTCAGCGTTATCGTTCTCGTCTTTTTATTCTCGTTCTATTTCACTTTGTGTTTCTTTTCCTTCCGTGTTTCACCGCTTCTCTTTCTTTCAACTCATCATCTTTGTTTCTCGTTGTTTCCTCTTTTTCTTTTGAACCGTTTTATTCTCAGTGTTTGTTTGTTTTAATCTGTTCTTTCATCTCTATCCTTCTCTTTGATTGTTTCCTCTTTGATCTATAATGAATCTCTTCTGCTGTATTCTTGGCTTCTCTCTTCCCTTTATTTCATTTTATCTTCATTTTCATTCCATATTTAATATTTTTCATCTTTTACTATTTAAATAATCTCTTGTTGTGTTTGACTGTTAGTTAATATTACAATATATTATTTTAATAATAAGATAAATATATAAAAGAGCAATTTTAACAGTAAAGTATGTCGATAGAAAAAGATCAAGAAACAAATCTGACATTTGAATTCTCTTCATCTTCCTCATCTTTTCTCTTCATCTGTAGTTTTTGCTGCCGTCGTCACTTTTCCTTTCATTATTATAACTCCTGTTCCTCCTTTCCTCCTTCCTTCCCTTATTCTTCCCTATTCACATCATCGCCTCCTTGTTTTCACTTTTTTATTCACTCAGTTTCTTGCATTTAAATTTATTTTAACAACGAGCGACGTAGTCCAGATTAAGTTTTCCTCCTCGCTCCTCTTCATGACAGATGAATAAAGTATCTATCTATCTATCTATCCATCTTCATCATCAGGTGTTTGTGCATCACATCCATCATCATCGTCGTCGTCGTCATCATCGTCCGTTAAACACATTTTCCCTCCGTCTCATGTTCTCGTATATTCTCCTCTGATGAATGCAGCTCTCTCGTATCATGTGACACGTGAGAGCGGAGCTGGAGGGGCGGTGAGAGTCTGTCCCCGGGGTTGTCATGGTGATGAAGATGATGAAGATGGTGATGATGGTGATGAAGGTGACGTCCGGGACGTTTTCTCCGAGTCTGACGGGCCGACGCCTTCAAATTATGGTTGATATAAAGGCAAACTGTACCTTATTATTATTATTACTGTTATTCAAACTGCAACAATGTAACATCATACATTGTGATTTAATTAATGTTTAATCTGATGAGTCAATATGTTGCATTTAGAATCAATTTAAATAGTCAATCAAAATACAATGTAATTAAGTTACAACATAATTGTAACTTAATAATAATAATAATTTAACTCATAGCTAAAGAGAAAAACCTAATACTGTGTATACTAATGTCATGTAATAATGTACAGTATAATTTAAACGGCAACATGTATTACATTTGATTTAACATTATTATTATATTATTATATTATTGTTATTATAAATGGTGAATGCTGCATTATGATTCTGATTCTGTATTTAATCTGCACTTCAGTTCCAGAAGTTGTTTCACAAAATGAGAACAAATTATTTTAATTATAAGAAAACATAAACAGAATAATCAGAACTATTTTAACAAGTCAAATATGTAACTTTACACATTCAAAATGTCTTTGCAGTAAGAAAGACAAACGTAAAACAATAAAATGAACATTTAAACATCTTGACAGGTTTCTGATGTTTTTCATCGTTTGTATAATCTGTAATAAAACGTCTTCATGTGTGTTCATGAGGCCTTTGATCAGTGATCATCGTTCCTCTCTTCACTCACTCGTGTTGTTAGTGAGCAGACGAGCCGTCATTTATCAAGCAGCCCGTTCAGACAGACGGACTGAGTCTTATTTTACATTCTGGATCATATTACTGACAATAAACAGAGTTCAATAAGACGGAGCAGCGATCGGATGAGTGGCAACGGAAGGAGAGCAAGACATCCCTTTTAAAATGTAGTTTTATTTATCTAAAAGGCTGTTTTATATTTTAGAAATAAACTTTTCTTCATTAATTTTAAATTCAAATTAATTATTAAACTGAAGTAACGGTTGATTCACTAAGTTTGAAATGATTTATTAATATATAAAAAAGCTATTTTGAGTTAATGAAATATCTGGATTTTATCCTATAGACTCAAATGTTTATTTAATAATAAATATATATGTTCTGTTAAACTATTAACACAAAGATGATGTTTTTCTGTTGAGGCGATGCTGAATTATTTCTTAATTAATGTTTGAAACATGTAGTTTATTAATAAGCTTAAAGTAAAATGCTCTCCTGAACTCATTTGAACTAAAACTAAACTTTTTCATAAACATAAAAAGTTGTTCTCATTTCTAAATGAAAACATAGAAATGAAACATTCAGACTTTATTAGTTCACAGTGTTTGTGATATGTCTAATCATGTGAAACAGCAGGTTTCTGCGTTCTGATGAGTGTCTGTGATGTCATAACGAGCCCCCGGGTCTCGGTCTCACCTGCAGGTTGCTGTTGCGGCGTCGGGCGCTGCACCTGCGTTTGCTCGGGTGACACCTGGACGAGCAGTCGAAGAAGTTACAGTCGTCGTCGCTGCTGCAGTTCTGGTCCAGGATGTCCCTCATCTTGGGCTCAAAGAAGGCCATGTCCACGTCGATGGCCACCACCTGCAGGACGCCACACACACACACACACACACACACACACACGGCTGAGTTCAGGGTCCTCGATCTGCTCTTTATTAACAACACTTTAATACTTACAGATGCTAAATAAAAGATCATTTCACTATAGCAGCAAACGGCACATTGTGACGTAATCTCACCTGAACACTTTACTCATTCTAATTAAAACTCTTTTACATCGTTTGTAAATGAAAACTCTTTATATATTTACACTTTAAAATATTCATTCATACCTTTAATTTTATAAGTATTTTAAATAGTATATTAACTTAACAGAACACTTATGGGAAAATAAATAGTGAATTGATTGTAATGTAATTTAACAATAATCAGAATCCATTGAGCTGAACATAATTTTAGGATCTTTATAAATCGCAAGTTTTGTTTTTTCAGAGCTTCAATTAAAACTGAAATGATCCAAAGAAGTCTCAAGTTTCAGATGTTTTGTTTTTTAAAAACTCCATACTTTAAAATATAAATATTAGTTCTGGGCAAGTTAACGAGTTATTATCGTGTTAACGCAATTCATTCATTAATGCCGACAATTATCGCGCGTTAACGCATTTTTAAAATTTATTATTATTAATTTTTTTTATTTTTATTGAAAGACAAGAGACAATACATATACATAACAACAAGAGGATGACAAGAACAGTGGGATAAAAGCCAGCAAACATCCTATAGTCAGTTGTGTATGTGTGTGTGTGTGTGTGTGTGTGAGCGTGTGTATGTGTGTGTGTCCTTGAGCCTTTTGTGATGGAAAAAAGAACAACAAAAAAACACAAACAGGTAAGTATTTTAAATGTATTATTATTGTAACAGACTGTCACGTGTTTATCGTTTTGTATTGGAGATGATATGTCCCTTCAGGGTTGCCGTAGAGAAAAGGCAAATTCCGCTTCTGGTCGAGGGGGGGCAGAAATAAAGAGAGAAGCTGCACCAGCTGTTGCTCTCCCTGGAGACTACTGGACATCGCTGCGGTAAAGTCAGCAGACACTCAGATCTCCGCGGTCAACTCAGCAGACACTTACATGTTAGTGCACCTATATGCTGACATTCACGGTAAACGCATTTAAACGGCACAGATCGGGAGCGAGCGAAGGACTTTGAAAGTTAGCGGAAAGATTAACGTGAGACAACATCTGGTTTCTTCAGATGAACATCCGGTTTTCAGAATAAGATGCCAACAAAGTATGAATTATATTCACATTAAGTATAAAACATGCTACCTGCATCTCGTGAACCAAATGGTATTGCCCTTTTGTTCATATAGCAGTACTTTTAAAATAAAAGTGCGCAATACACTACTTTTGAATTCATTATTGAACTTTGCCATAACAATGAGATTAAACTAGTGCTGGGCAACGATTAAAATATTTAATCGCGATTAGTCGTATGGATTTTTTTGCGATTAATCGCGATTACACTTCAATGTGTTGTTTGAATGTGTTTAGTTTAGATATCTGACATCAGGTCTGTGTTCAACACCAGCGTTTAGTTCTCCGATTATAAAATAGGTCAGTGAACGCCCCTCTGGTGGATCTCAATGAGATGACTAAACGTCTTCTGGTTGGACTACAAAAATACGTCATCCATGCAGCTTTTTATGACAAGAGATGAATCACTCGATTGCATCTCATATCAAGTCTAAGTTTAGCAGATCTTAACATATCAGGTATGGAGTTAATCTGCAAATTCTCTGGTTCAAAATGAGACCAAACTTTTAGTTGTTCAGCCACGACGATGGCTCAGCGCTTGTTTTCAGCCGAGCAAAATGCCAGAAATGCGACCCGTACCGGCCCTTTAAGAGGAGTTAAGGCATCAGCAGTCAATTTTATAAAAAATAAAAACGTCAATAAGATAGTATTTTTTTAGAAACCAAAGGTTCTTTAGCAAACAGTCGTGAACGAGCACAAAACATATCAGGATGATGCGTTGAGTATTATGAGAGAAGAGCAGTGGACAGACGGACAGATGCACACACACGACCAAGCGCATGATCTCCTGGCAGAGACAACGGCACCAAATAAAATTATTCATGGCAGTTGCACTTTTCTGGAAGCTGTTTTTACTGAGTTTTTACTGTCAGAAAAGACGTAAAAATGAAATATTTTGTCTATAAAACACGAAATAAACATAAAAGCTTCTGTTGTTGTTGGTGGTGAACATTATGTCAGCTCTTGTTTTACAGGAAACCTTTTACAATGTTTGGCATCATAAACCATGTCAACAGCTTTAACAGGAATCCTGCTGAAAGCACCAGAACAATGACGACTTCACATCTTTACAGCTCGTGTTGCTGTAGTCGGGAGGCTCAAGAGTGGAAGATATGAACACAGAGTCGAGTAAAGAAAGCTTTGTGTGAGTCAGTCGATGCAGCTTCAGGGTCTCATCTCCTGCTTTTATAGAACCCTCTCACGTCCACCGCTCTGCTCTCTCTAATAGCTTCTTTAAAAACCGTCCCTTTGTCTCCCGGCTCTGCTTTGATTCTCTTTCCGTTCGTCACTTTTCAGAGATGAATAAAAACTCACCGTCAGGTCCTTCCTGATGGCGAAGTTCTCCGGCTTGATGTCGCACAGGTGCAGCTTGTGGGTGAAGTCGTTGTCGAAGTGGCCCACCATGTCCAGGAAGCTGAGCGCGATGCGGTGCACCATCTCCCTGGAGGTCCAGCGGCCCCGGGCCCCGGAGACGGCCACCTCCTCCAGGGAGAAGATGTTCTGGTCCCAGGCGTGCCCGGCAGACAGGTACTCCACGGCGTAGAAGTGACCGCAGGAGCCCAACACCTTGGCCACGTGGGTGCTGAGATCCTGCAGGACTCTGGAGGGAAGATGGAGGTACATGCTTTATTCTATCTTCACGGTTCTTTTGCAGGACTTGTTTATTTTTTCTTTGTTTATTTTGACCGATTTTGGACCCGCTGGGTTGTCTGATCCCTCAGCGTCGCTTTCAAGGATGACATGAGCTTATTTGGTAAAAACGTCAGTGTGTCGTTTAGTTTTTATTTTGGAGCAGATGGCAGAAGTATTTTATGGGGTTCTATTGAGAACCCATTTATATTCCATGGGTTTCATCTAGAACCCTAAAGGACTGATGTGGTGAAGCTCAGCCAACCCTTTGTCTTACAAAGAACCCTTGAAAAACCCTGTCTCAATAAAGGGGTCCTTCAGAACCTCAGCCCTTAACGAGGTTCTCAGTTTGACTCGGTTGTAAGCGTTCTACTTGAAGGCTGTGATATGTTGGCGGTGCAGTAGTTTCCTGAGTGACGGGCGGTTCTACCGGAGGAAGGTGTACTCCTCCTGCTGCAGCAGAGACCAGAGGGAGGCCAGCTCCGCTCTGGAGTAACTCTTATCTCTGCTCTTCAGCTTCTTCCCCCAAAGTCTGGCCAGAGAGCCGTTACTTCCTCCTCCTCCTCCTTCGTCCTCGTCTTCCTCAGCCAGCCCCAGAGAGTTTCGTACCTGAGATCAGACAGAAGAAAGGGAAGCTGCACTCACAGGTTTTTGTGTGTGATCAGCAGCTTGGTGACGATGTGACTTACTTCCAGCGTGGCGTAGAAAACCACATCCAGCGGTGAGAGCTCCTCTGCTGTGTCCTGTCAGAGACAATCACTGTAAATCACGTTCAGTGTGCTTTGGATCCAAAGCCGAGCTTAAAGCAATCGCGTAAAAGACGTCACCTGGTAGTCCAGTATTCCCAGCGGCTCGTACGAGGAGAAGTTCTCCAGTTTGGACTTGAGGATGACGGGGTTTCCTCTCCAGCGCGCCTCGATCACCTTCTTCCCGTTCTCGTAGTAGAGGCAGCGCTTGTACTCCACCAGGCCGAGCACGCACAGGTCCTCGCACATGTCGCCCGTCACCGAGCCCTCGCCGAACTCCAGGCACTGTACGGCAGAGCGGGAGGGACAAACAGAGTCACGTACTTGAGTACAGGGCCACCGATCGATAGCTGGGCCACCGATCGGTAGCTAGGGTACCGATCTATTGTCAAGCTAAGTGAGCTTTTGAATATTAGGCGTGTTTCTGTGAACTGGTTTGGTGCGAATAAACCCTGCGACGGCGCAATTTGTCATAATTTGCCAGCTACGCAGAGCTGTAAACAGAGTTTGGAACCGGACACACAACAAGTCGGCTCCACCATCGAACCATCTACGAGGTAGACACGGAGAGAGGTCTTCAGGAATCTGTTTCACTTGTTCTTTAATGCTGTTTCATGCCGAGCGGTGGAGCGTAGACTCAGCCGCCAGTATGCTTTGTAACCAGTGTACCGGTAGCATGAAAGCACTAGCTAACTAGCCAGCCGCTAAATGAGTAAAATGTAACAACGTATGGACTGTATGGAATGTATAACGTGAGGACTTCCCTTCTTTTCTCTTCCGTCTGAACAGCTCAGTGTCCAGAGGTGTGAGGGATGAGCTTCAGGATTAGCGTTGTCCTGGTCACGGATTACCCAGATAATCCTCGCTCTGCTCACATTCCAACACAAACATCCGTCAGTGAGGAGCTCAGAGACGTCACACACACCTCATGCTCCACACACACCTGCTGGAGGAGCTCCGTCGGGTCCTGCGTTAACCCTTTAAGTGCACTCTCTCTGAAATACACAACGTAGCAACTCAGGGTGGCACAATTCTGAGATCATTCAAAGTGGAAACGGGTTTAAAATTACAGGCTGGAATTAAATTTAATGAAGAGCGTTGTGACTTGTTCAGGACTCAAAACTCAAAGTCTGTTTTTATGGACTTTCTCACTGAGCTTTCTGTTATTGTTGTTATTGCCTTCTTTGTCTGTCAAAGCACTTTGTGAACTCTGTTTTTAAAGGTGCTCTATAAATAAAGTTATTATTATTATTAAACCCAAATCACGAGACGCTGGTTCGTGCAGGACTAATATCATCACGTGTGTCGTCAAACGTATGAAGATATAGATACAGATCTGTTATGAGGACTTGAGTCGTTCGGGGTCAGTGGACGAGCTCTGCGGGTAACGTGAGTCGTGGTTAAAGGGACAGGAAGTGTCCGGGACAGACAGACAGGTGGACCAGCAGACAGATAAGACACGCAGACGGGTTTAAATGTCCTGAGAAACAGAGAGCGGTGATGAAAGAGTCCTCCATCTGGTGAATGTGTTGAAGGGGAGAGTTGAGATAACGAGGACGTTCAGCTTCGTTTGAGCGCTAAAACCTCTTCAAAGAGCTGCGTCTGTCTGGACCAGATCAGCTGCTCGGGTTCCACACGAGACGAAGGTTTCATCTGGAAATCAGTTCGTACGACGTTTAACGTTTATTTCACTACGAGCAGAACGATGAGTTATTACAAAGTTATTATGTCTTAATTCTGATGAATTTATCATGAAGTGTGTGAATTAAAAATAGTTTTCAGTTATTCTATGTCCTCCTCCTCTACCTGTCCTCTACCTGTCCTCCTCTGTCCTCTACCTGTCCTCCTGCTCTACCTGTCCTCTACCTGTCCTCCTCTACCTGTCCTGCTCTACCTGTCCTCCTCCTCTACCTGTCGTCCTGCTCTACCTGTCCTCCTGTTCTACCTGTTCTCTACCTGTCCTCCTGCTCTACCTGTCCTCCTCTACCTGTCCTCATGTTGAGGTGGACGGGTCCTCTACAGGTGTGTTTGTTGGAAACAACCAGTGGAGACGTTTCATTAGGTGAATACATATAAATATGATGTTTGTTATCGTTCTGTTTGTGAGCAGATTAAATGTTAATCAGTAAGCTTCAGAACTGTTCGTGTATACGGAGGATTCCAGTCTTTATGTTAAGCTAAGCTAACAAGGTCCTGACTCCAGCTCTGTACTGAACACACACACACACACACACACACGTGAGATGAACGTCCATCTGAACGTCTAGTGTTGAACTTTTCCTCTAACTTCTGGATTCACTTCTACTTAAATCTTTGAAACACTCTTTTGTTTCTACCTTGAAGCTCCTCGTCATTCTTTAGCTTCTTTAGTCCTCCTGGACGCCTGCAGCCTCCACACACACTCTCTCACACACACACACACACACACACACATATCCGCTGTAATTCCCTGGATTTCCTCCGTCTTGCATCACATCAATCTCTCCACCTGCTTCCTCCTTCCTCAACTCTACAGTGTGTGTGTGTGTGTGTGTGTGTGTGTGTGTGTGTGTGTGTGTGTGAGCTATAAAAAGATTCTACATGGTCTTTGTGTTGAAAGTTTGTGAAACAGACTTCAGTAGCTAGCGTAGCATAACACGTGCCAACGCTAGCTACTGACGCTAACCTGCCCGAGCTCGTATGGCGTATTAACGATGTGTTCAGGGTCCGTCATGACATATTAACGATGTGTT
>NW_022280294.1:0-4464 GCF_004355925.1 Anarrhichthys ocellatus
TGTGTCCCCCTGTGTGTCCCCCTGTGTGTCTCCCTGTGTGTGTCCCCGTGTGTCTCCGCTGCGTTCTTGTTAGCGTAGCACAGGCAGCTAAAGCGCGTTAGCGCCGCTAGCTCATTAGCTGCTGGCTTAGCGGGAGCTTTGTGTGGTGGAGGTGATAGCCCCCCCCCACAGTCGCTACACAGACAGTTTAAACCACCATGATGAAGATGATGATGACGAGGAGCTCGTCTTCGTAGCACTTTATTACTCTAAAGATGTAAACTGCTGATTTTCCTCTTTTTCTCCATCCTCTCTTCTTCTCTCCTAATTAGTCTTACCAGCTCTCTAAGCTCTTAATCTCTCTCCTCCTCTTCATCCTCATCCTCATCCCTCCATCATCCATCCATAAATACTTCCACTCCTCCAGCTTTGCAGCCTGTTGCATCCTCTCATCCTCTCATCCCTCCTCTCCTCTCAGTTTGTTTTGTCTAACAGATTATCGTCTGATGCTCAGCTCTCCTCTTCCATTTCCTCCTTCTTCTCCTCCTCCTCCTCTTCCTCCTCCTCCTCCCGTCTACATCAGGAGCTCATTAGCAGCAGCTTAGCGTCGTCCTCTTTTGGGTTCTTCTTCTTCAGTGGTTGTTTTATCAGCGTGTTCATCGCAGACTCTTTCTACAATCAACTTTATAATATATATATATATATATATACGTTATATATTTAAATATAATATATATATATATATATATATTATATTTAAATGAATGTAAACAACTATTATATTGATACGCTCTTGTGTTTTTCTTTAGTAGTAGTACATCTCTTCGTTGTATTCTTGTTGTATTTGACTCCTAAGCAGCTGAAGGATTCACCTCCAGTCTTCTACGTTCTACGTTGTACTCACATGGCAGTACTGAGGAGTACATCATCTTTTCCGTCGTTGTACTGAAGCTGGGGTTACTTCGTACTTATATTCTTATATACTTATAATCTTATGTTCTTTCACACTTTAAAGAGTTTTGTGCAAATCTTTCTTTCTCTTTTCTTTGGTTGCATCTTATTCTGAAAGTCCAACAAAACATTAACGACTTCAACCGGACAGTAAAATATAAACTCGTGTACTTTTACTGCAGTACTTGTCAGCAACTGTCCTCCATCACGGAGTACATTCTACTGCTGCTGATGTTTTTATGTACTTTGTGAAGCACGTGTTGTGAGTTACTGTGTGTATTAATGTGTGTGTGTGTGTGTGTGTGTGTTACTGACTGTCTCTCTGTGCTCTCCCCCCCTGCAGTGTGAGCAGTGGTCGCAGACACACACACAACAACAAACCCCGCCCCCCTTCCTCCCGATCGCCCCCCCGAGCGACTCGAGCGTTGCTTTACGAGAAAAAACAGGACGGGTAAATATAAGCTCCTCCCTCCTCCCATCATCACCCCGCTGTGCTGGTGAACACATCAAGCGCACCTCACCATCGCTGCTTCATGTCCATCTGTCCTTCTTGTCTTCTCGTTGCATTGCGTCCCCCCCTGTCCCCTTCCTCTTCTTCACTCGTT
The DNA here is from genome assembly GCF_004355925.1 of Anarrhichthys ocellatus. Classification (NCBI taxonomy): domain Eukaryota; kingdom Metazoa; phylum Chordata; class Actinopteri; order Perciformes; family Anarhichadidae; genus Anarrhichthys; species Anarrhichthys ocellatus. Next base: position 1,536 of record NW_022280294.1, read on the forward strand.
TAGCAGCATGCACCCCCCCCCCATCACCACCCTCTGACCCCCACTTTTTCATTCTTGAGCTCCTTCCTCCGACTTCCATCCGCCGAAGTAACTAAAGTACATTGTACTCGAGTACTTCATTTGATGTATACAAATACTTAAAAATGTATAAGTACAGCTCAGTATTTTTTACAGTGTGGTATCAGTACTTTTACTGTAGCAAAGTATTTTTACTCTTGTATTAGTACTTTAACTTGTACAGAGTATTTCTACACTCTGGTACTAGTACTTTTAGCTGAGTACTTCCTCCTCTTCATCCTCTCTCACCTGTAAATGCTGCCTCATCACCTGCTGCTTCCTGTCATGTGATCACGTTGATCAGCTGATGTTTGGCTGCTTCCTGCTTCTGTTTGAACTTCATTCTCAGGTGTTTCAGACCTTCTGAATGTTTGCGAGTGAAGCGGAGCAGAAACATGCTGGTGTTTTAAAGTTGTATTCTGTGTGTTGTTGACATCATGCAGATGTGTTCTTACATCTCTCAGCTCATCTTCAGAGTCTGATTCCAGCTGTTGCTCGTAGATGTGTGTGTTGATAGATGAGCTCTGTACCATGATATTCCTCTTTAATTTCCCCTCAAATATCTTCCAATATTTAAATTACACATCGGGTCTGCATCAGCTGTTTGCTGCTCCTCGTTGTTTATTTAAATGGAAATAATCCAGATGTTTCTTACATCAGTTTATACAAAACTTTGGCATTTTTAGGAGAATTTAAAATATGTTTCCGTGAGTTTGAACGGTTATTGTCCGTCTCTTAAAGATGTCTTTAAAGCATGTTTAGTGACATTTAAGGAAATAAAACTTGTTGATTTGTTTGCAAATCAACAAGTTTTACTGCAAAAAAGTAGGAAATACGTTAAATCTTCTTCATACAGATCAGAGGTGATACTCTGCGTATCAGAAGTTTAACACTCAAACAATTAAAGTGGAATTAAAACGATAAAATATAGATTCTTTTAGTCTGATTCTGAACAATGTTCAGCACACAGAATGAGATGTTTTATTGGTAGAATCTGATGTTTCTTACTTTGGTGTACGGAGAACAAACAGACGGGATGTGTGTGTGTGTGTGTGTGTGTGTCTGCGCGCGCATGTTCATCTGAGAGAGAGAGTGGCGGAATCTGCGTCCTGATTGGCCGAGAGCTGGCAGACATTTTCCACACTCAGACTGCTCTGTGATTGGCTGAGACCCCCCTCCCCCTCCCTCCTCCTGGCTCTGGTATGCCGTACAGTAGAGCTGACACACCGCCGATGCTATCTCAACACTTTATCACGTCGGGTCTAAACTCCAACAAGTGTGTGTGTGTGTGTGTGTGTGTGTCAGTCAATCTGTAACCAAGCTGTAGGGTGGAAAACACACACACACACACACACACACACACACCTGAAAAAGCCTGAAAGTCTAGATGATGCAAGAGGGAGGAGGAGGAGGAGGAGGATGAAGAGGAGGAGGAGAGGAGAGTTTCACACATGCAAACAAAAGTTAAACAAGTTTTTTTTTTATTGAAATTGTTTGCAAAAGAGTGAGAAAGAGAAACGTGCCGTTTCTTCCAATGAAGCTGAAGCTATAACTCTAGTTATAGATTCATTTGTTGAAACTATTTTGACGTTTTAAAGCTTTCATCCATTTATCCAGATGGATGGATGAAGAGTTTGGGAAGTTTATTAAGTTAGTTTATTTATTTTGCACAATTTAAACAATAAAATAAACAAACGTAACAGAGATAAATAAATATCTCAGAGCAGGAAGAGGCACAAAGCCAGCTGGGCTGATGTGAAGCCTCCACCTCTATAGTATTTAAATATCACAGAGAACATAAGATGAATATTCATAAGATAGGACTATAAAATATCTAATGTTCTTCAGTCTAATCTGACATCAGCAGTGGATGTTTTGTGGCTGAATGGAAATGGTAAAATAAAGACAATAATAATAATAACAATAATAATAATAATATTTCTGTGTTTTAGTTTCACGAGTGTTAACAAGTTCGGGCAAAGTAGTGCTGAGGGGAAGGGAGGGAACGTCAGGAGCAGTGGAGGATGGGTAATGGCAGCTGAGTGTTAGGTGGGGGGGGGGGAGAGTAGGAAGAGGCACAAAGCCAGGTTGTCTGCTGTGCCGTCTCCCATGGGGGGGGGGGCAGCAAAGCACTCTCTTGTGACTCCCGCGAGCTTCCTGTTGTGGTCGAGGCTCAGAAAGAGATAAAAACGACTTCTTTTGGTTTCTTGCGTTAGTTTCGATGAACAGCTGAAACATCAGTTTATCTTTTTTACACCAACGTAAGATCCGTCACGTGCAGACATTTTGGGATGTCAGTGTGTTTATGTGTTATTATATATCCTCAGAGGGAAACTAAGCGGGTTTTTTTCAGTAAAATAAAAGATGTTGATTTGCAAACAAATTTACTGGAGAAACGCATAAGTTCCAGCTGTTTGTTTATTTAAATGGAAATTATCCAGATGTCTTTTGCATCAGTTTATACACATTTACCCCCAAAAAGCGTTGACGTTTTTAAGAGAATTTAAAATGAGTTTGAATGATTATTGTTGGTCCGTCTCTTAAAGGAGTATTTAAAGCATGTTTAGTGACTTTAAAGGAAATGAAGCGTGTTTTTCTGTTAAAAAATATTAACTGCAAAAGATGGAGGAAATGCATCAAATGTTCTTCACACAGATCAGAGGTGATGCTCTGCGTATCAGAAGTTTAAGATTAAACAATTAAAGTGGAATTAAAACAATAAAATATATATTTTTTGTCTGATTCTGAACAATGTTCAGCACACAGAATGAGATGAGATATTGATGTTAATAAATGCTCAACACTATGTTAATGAGGTCAGCCGTACAAAGGTCGCTAAGCTAACCTGATGCTAGCAATAAGTCTGTGGTTT
>NW_022280294.1:4474-8263 GCF_004355925.1 Anarrhichthys ocellatus
GTGAGTGAATGACGGCTGGGAGCAGATGCAGTAACTCGGTCGAACAGTTTCTAAAGTTTCAGTTGGTTGGATTGTGATGACGTTCATGCGTTCATGTTCTCCAGAGGATGAACTGTAATAATGTTGGTGATCCTCGGACTCCTTGCTTCTCCTTTGGTCCATCCATGTTCTTTCCTCTGTCCGTACTTCGTTTCCTTTCCTACCCTCCATACTTTTGAACCTGCATATCTTCCTTCCTTCCTTTAACTCCAACACTGTATCCACCATCTTCACTCCTTCCCTTCATCCATCCATCTTTTATTTCCTTCCCTTCTCCCTCCATCCTTTTTAAGACACTTAATCTCCCCCCTTCTCTCCTTGTCAGCCCCTCCTCTCCATCCTTCACCCTCCTCCTCCTCCTGTTGCAGCCGTCTGTTGCCGTTCGTTTCAACAGGCTGTGTGTGTGTGTGTGTGTGTGTGTGTGTGTGTGTGTGTGTGTGTGTCGGTGCACCTGCCACGGCCATGTTACAGTTCGTCATGTAAGAGCAGTGATACAAGGAGAGGTCAGTGGAAACACCACTCTCTCTCTCTCACACGCACACACACACACACACACACACACACACACGCGCTCGGCCAGTTGTCTCCAGTCACTCGTAGAGCTGCTCTCATCTTCCTCTCCTCCTCCATCTTGTTTTATCTCCTAAATTTAAACTTGTCAATCAGAGGAAACGAATACATTTAATAGTATTTATTTAACTCAAATGTTTCCATCAAACGTCAGATTTATGATCTTGTTTACTTACTTAGTTCCAAAGTTCTACCAGAATTCTGTTAACTATATAGTGTATTCATATTTCAGAACTTTAACAAGAGTTTTGTAGAAAGTATTCTTTATATTTCTTTATTTTTTGTTTGGTAAATATTGAACATTTTCAACCCCAGTTCACATCTTATTTAGTCCGCTCTAGTACACACAGTTATAAATATATAAATATATATATATATACATTTTAAAAACTCTTCATCTTTACTGCTGCAGCTTTTATTCAAAACTCCATCGACTGTTTTCATCATTTTAGAATCTCCTCTCTTCAAACGTTCTGTTTCTCTCCTCTTCCTTCTTCTTTTAGTTTTTCCTTCTGTGAATGAGAAGGAATGTCTCACACACACACACACACACACACACACACACACACACACACACTCTGAGCTGGAGGAGGAAGTGGCTCTGGAGAGTGTCTTCCTGTGGGGGCTGCCAAACAGGAAACAGTAATTGCCTCTTCTTCTTCTCCTCCTCCTTCTTTTTCTTCTGCTCCTTCTTCTTCTTCTTCTTCTTCTTCTTCTCCTTGTCCTCCTTTTTCTTCTTCTTCTCCTCCTCCTTCTTCTCCTTCTTCTTCTCCTCCTCGTCGTCGTCCTTCTCCTTTTTCTTCTTCTTCTCCTCCTCCTTCTTCTCCTTCTTCTTCTCCTCCTCGTCGTCGTCCTTCTCCTTTTTCTTCTTCTTCTTCTCCTCCTCGTCCTTCTCCTTTTTCTTCTTCTCTTTTTTCTCCTCCTCGTCCTCCTCCTGCTCTTGCAGCTGTCTGTTGTAAAATGTTTAAACTAATATTCTAAAAGCTCTTTGATGTTTTGTAATCATATAAATGAATGTAAAGTTGTTCATTTATGAATTAAAGTTGTGTTTGTTCATATTTCAGCAGTCATGGAGAACTGCACCGAGGAGCAGCGAGAGGAGGTGAATGAGGAGGAGTCGGCACTAACGGAGGAGAAAACGCTCAAAACCCTCAAAGGTACGCAAACCAAACCTCACTCAGAATGTGACACATTTAATGAAGTACGTTAGTTACAAGACTCGAACTTCACGATGCAGCGGTCAACGGAGTGATGGAGGAGGAGGAGGCGAGCGGAGGAGAGAAGCTACAGAACGGAGACCGAGGAGGAGGAGGAGGAGTCATGGGAGCAGACGGAGGAGGAGACCTGTCCTCCATCAACGCCATGATGTCAGCGGTGATGTCAGCGACGGGGACCATTAATGGCGGAGGAGACGGAGAAGGAGAGAGAGGAGTCACCTCGGCCAACTCCTCCGCCGGGCCGTCGCCCAGGTAACGTTAAAGGAACATAGCGCTGTTTTTATGAATGAAGTAATGATAACAATGTTTTTATGAATGAAGTAATGATGATGAAGTGTAAACTGTGATGCCTGACACTTCTTCTTCTCTAACTCAAAGCCCCTCCCCCACAAAGTCGCTGACGGCGGCCATGAGAGCCCCGCCCAGCCGCAACGCACGACGCACCACGGTACACACACCTACACACACTCTCACACACGCACATACACACACGCACACACACGCACCTATACACACACACACCTTTCCTCGTCTGTTCAGTTTCACGCTCATCATCTTCTTCTTTGATTGTGATTCCAAACAAACCTGACACACAAGACTCATCACTCTCCTCTCCTTGTTTCCTCTCCTCTCTCCTCTCCTTGTTTCCTCTCCTCTCCTTGTTTCCTCTCCCCTCTCCTCTCCTTGTTTCCTCTCCTCTCTGCTCTCATTGTTTCCTCTCATCTCCTCTCCTCTCCTTCTTTCCTCTCCTTGTCTCATCTCCTCTCCTCTCCTTCTTTCCTCTCCTTGTCTCCTCTCCTCTCCTTCTTTCCTCTCCTTGTCTCATCTCCTCTCCTCTCCTCTCCTTGTTTTCTCTTTTTGTCCTCGTCTCCTCTCTCCTGTCCTTGTTTACACTCCTCTCTTTCCTTCGTCTCCTCTCCTTGTCTCCTCTCGTCTGGTCAACTTCTTTCCTTGCTCCTTGTTCCCTCTACATCTCTCCTTACCTCTCCTCATCTCGTCTCCTTTTCTCCTCTTCTCATTTCCTCTCCTTGTTTCTTTTCCTACTTTCCCCCCGTGTTTCCTCTCCTCTCTTCTTTATTGCCTCAACATTGTGGTACATTTTGCCTCTCTCATCTCCCATCATGCATTGCATCATTCCACACTGCATCATCACTTCCTGTGGCTGAAACAGGAAAAAAGGAAGTGCTGCTTCCCTGGCTGTGTGAGCGGACGTGTGTGTGTGTGTGTGTGTGTGTGTGTGTGTGTGTGTGTGTGTGTGTTGTACTGTAAGTGTGTGTGTGTGTCAGGTCTGCAGGGACTTGGATGATTTTTCCTCTTCAGGTCAAACTGAGGCTGTTTTGTCAACAAATCCCATAAAAACACCGCAACTAAACTGTCCGTCTTACTTCCTGTCTCTGTCCGTCTAAATGTGTGTACCTTTGTTTTTTCTAGGACACCAAAGACGACAGCTCAGCTTTTATTTGTCCACTGTGTGACAAAGACTGTCAAACACAACACCAGCTCACCATGCACATCAGACAGGTAAATACTCACAGTACTACTAGTAGTACTGCATATATAGAGATGTTAAAAACAGTAATATAAGTAATGATACTACTACACTAAATCACCCATGAAGAAGACACAGAGGGGACATTTACTGCTGAAATAAACATTGCAAATACTTCTCTTGCTACTACTACTGAAACTACTACTATTAATGCTGCAGCTTGTAGTACTTATACCACTACTTTTACTTTTACTGCACGTCACAGTGTGAGATTGTACAATATTGATGTACTTGTACTTCACTTAAGTACTTCCATTTAATCATTTTATACTACTCCACTACATTAATCGGACAGTTTAATTAGTTAGCTATTAGCTCTGCTATTTAGCTGTTAAAGTTAGCTATTAGCTCTGCTATTTAGCTGTTAACGTGAACTATTAGCTCTGTTATTTAGCTGTTAAAGTTAGCTGTTAG
>NW_022280294.1:8273-12120 GCF_004355925.1 Anarrhichthys ocellatus
TAGCTGTTAAAGTTAGCTGTTAGCTCTGTTATTTAGCTGTTAAAGTTGGCTGTTATATAGTCTAGTAGGACTGTGCTGCTAACAGCTAACGTTACTAACTCTCCTCCTTCTGAACACATTTTTTCACAAAGTAGCTTTATTAGCAAAAAAAAAAGGATGCTAGACTACAGGTGTGTAGTATTAGTTTGCACATGCTCAGTAGGGATCAGGCAGGATGTGATAATGTAAGATAACGTGATATCTGATCAGTCCATACTCATAATTATAAAACCATGTGAAGTGTTATTACTGCCATGACTGCTAGTAGTATTACTAGTAGTAGTAGTAGTACTTGGTATAAGTGTTGATGTACTTTCCTCTCTGCAGCACAACGCTGACGCCGGAGCGACGGACCACTCCTGCAGCATCTGTGGGAAGTGCCTGAGCTCGGCCTCGTCGCTGGACCGACACATGCTGGTCCACAGCGGGGAGAGACCCTACAAGTGTAGCGTCTGTGGACAGACCTTCACCACCAACGGCAACATGCACAGGTACACTCACACACACACGTGACCTCGGGGCACAGGAAGTTAGCGTTTAACCCGGTCCCTAGTCAACCATGATGGGAGCACAAACTGGTGTGTGTGTGTGTGTGTGTGTGTGTGTGTGTGTGTGTGTGTGTGTGGTGGGGGTTTACACAGGAAGTGGGAAGATGACTTTAAACCATCCATCCCCATCACACACACGCGCACACACACACAGAACAACGCCCAGTCATTTATCAGTGAAGTCCAGCCTAAACAGTCTCTGCAGCAGAATGTGTGTGTGTGTGTGTGTGTGCGTGTGTGTGAGAGAGTGTGCGTGTGTGTCTTTGGGCTAAACATTAATTCATGTGTAACCTCCGTTAACCTCAGTTGTGCATTAAAGACATCACATGATCAGAACAGACGCAACCAATCAGAGAAGAGATCCAGCAGAAACATCCAATGAACAGTGAATACATCCTCACGCTGAAAACTGCTCTTTTAGGCAGAATTCTCTGCTGTGTGTTTGCAAGTTTTACCTCCACTTCTACAAGTGCTATGATGTACTTTTACTACTCTTTGCTTGTGTTTGAGGGAACCACTGACTCGTGTTCGCCCTTGTATGTCATAAAAGTAAATAACAGCCTCACAAAGATACTTAAAACTTCACTGGTGTGATTTAAAGAGATAAATAATTGAAGCAGAGCGTTGAGCTGTAATGATGTGCAGTAAGAAAGACGGATGTTTAGTTGTGTCTCGGGTGGAATGAGGACGTGTGGGCAGGAAGGAATGACTGTAGGCTGACAGACGGACAGAATCTCACGTCGCAGCTATTTCTCTCTGCAGCGAGGACTCCTTTCTCCTGTTGAAAGACGTAGTTCAGAGGAAGTGAGAGTAAAATAGTATCTGGTTCACTTTATCATTTCATACTTTTATTTTTAAGATATAGACGCTTTAAAAAGCAGCTTATCTTTTTTTCTTATCCCTATTTAATTTATTATTATCTCATTATATATGATCTTATTTAGAATTAAATGAGAGAGATGAAAACATATATATTTTCATTATTATTTTTTGATTTATTATCAGTTTATTATATATTATCTTATTTTATATATATATATATTATTATTTAAAATTATAATAAGAGGGATAAAAGGTTTGATTTGTGAGCTCAAGGAATCCTAAATGAAGTTGTTAGCGAGAACTGATCTCACCTGCATCAGGTGAAAGTGGGCGTTCTGGTTCCGTGAGTCTGTTAACGTGACTCTCTGACTCTCTGAGTCTGTTAACGTGACTCTCTAAGTCTCTGACTCTGAGTCTGTTAACGTGACTCTCTGGCTCTCTGACTCTCTGAGTCTGTTAACGTGACTCTCTAAGTCTCTGGCTCTCTGACTCTGTTAACGTGACTCTCTGGCTCTCTGACTCTCTGAGTCTGTTAACGTGACTCTCTAAGGCTCTGGCTCTCTGACTCTGTTAACGTGGCTCTCTGAGTCTGGCTCTCTGAGTCTCTGACTCTGTTAACGTGACTCTCTGAGTCTCTGACTCTCTGACTCTGTTAACATGACTCTCTGACTCTCTGAGGGAACAAACAACTCGGCCTCCTGCAGGCCGCTGGTTTCCATCGACACGCCCTGGAAACGGTTGCATCACTTTTTCTTTCACAATCCTGTTTTATAGAAGCGGATGAATCTCTGCACCGTTTTATTTTTTGTTGTAATTTCCTCCAGCAGCTTGTAGGAGGGAAACTTCTGGCTTTAGTTCCCTCCACAAGCTGCTGCAGGAAAATAAAGAGGAGGCCTCTGTGGAAAAGAGAAGCACAGCAGAGCATCCTTTGAAATGTGAAACGCCACATTTTCCTACTCGACCGTCTTCAAACGGGGGAGGAGAAAGAGGGGAGGAAGGAAGGGAGGAGGGAGGGAGGGACAAAAAGAAAGGAGATGAGAGTTGTAAGAAAGAGTCACGTGTGTTGAATTCTCATCCTGGTTTTGGCAAAATCCAAAATGTTTTGTTGCCCATTAAAGAGAAATGTTTGGAGCATAAAGTTTGAAAAACTATTTTTTTTTTGATGCTGCAGAATAAAAATCTGTAGAAGAATTCCTGAAACAGGAAACTAGTTTGAAGACCTGTGGGCGTACGACAGAGAGAGAGAGAGAGAGAGGATGATGATGATGATGATGATTATGATGCTTTTTCCATTCAAACATCAACTTTATTCAAAGTTGTTTAAACACAAACTGACAATAATATGAGCTGTTATGAACATGGAAAACATTTTTGATTAATTTAATTTGAGTTTAAATTGACATTTAAATTACAAACAAATGAATAATTATTATATTTTTTTGTTTAATTTGTAATGTTTTTATTGTGAGTCATCATTTCTTATTAATGTAAATGATCATATTGCTACAATCATTTTCCTTGTAAACAAACATCAAGTCAAAACACGTTAAAAGATCACGCCTCCAAAAATAAATAAATAAAACAAAAAAATAGATTTATTTTTTAAATACAACCAAAACTAAAATATACAAATGAAAATAAAATATAATTATTAGTGTGAAAATAAACCCGTTTTGCTTTGAATGTTTTTATTGTGAAGCTTCATTCTCAAAGATAACTAAACACGGTTCCTCTTTCAGTATTAAAGAAGAAATATTGGCAAAACTGGAATAAACTATAAACTAAATAAAAAAATAATAAGAAAACAATAATTATAAAAATAAACGATTTGATGGAAACACTTTCTAAATTACTGCAAACGTCTGCAATACTATTGTTTAATTGTAATAATCACATTTTTGCTGATATATAATCAAAACTCTTAAAAATATAAAAGATTATTAAGTATTTAATTATTAAATATTTTAACTAGTGCTGGGCAAGTTAACGCGTTATTATCGCGTTAACGCATTCATTAATTAACGCCGACAATTAATTTATAGCGCATTTTTTTAATTTTTTTTATTTTGAAAGTGCGTTGCTCACTGGCAGCGGTGGGGGAATGGAGACTACTGGACATCGCTGCGGTAAAGTCAGCAGACACTCAGATCTCCGTGGTCCACTCAGCAGACACTTACATGTTATTGCACCTATATGCTGACATTCACGGTAAACACATTCAAACGGCACAGATCGGGAGCGAGCGAAGGACTTTGAAAGTTAGCGGAAAGATTAACGTGAGACAACATCCGGTTTCTTCAGACGAACATCCGGTTTTCAGAATAAGATGCCAACAAAGTATCACCTTCATCACCTCTGAGTTACAGCATCATAGTGATGAAGAGTAGAGCTGGGTCACCTTCATCGCCTCTGAGTTACAGCATCGTAGTGATGAAGAG
>NW_022280294.1:22120-23136 GCF_004355925.1 Anarrhichthys ocellatus
CACACACACACACACCCTGACACAGCACTGAGGTACACACACACAGCACTGAGGTACACACAGCACTGAGGCACACACACACACCCTGACACAGCACTGAGGTACACACACACACACATCACTGAGGTACACACACACACACAGCACTGAGGCACACACACAGCACTGAGGTACATACACACACACACACACAGCACTGAGGTACACACACACACACACAATAAATTAGCTTGTTCCTTAGTTTGTGCTAAGCTAGCTTCATTAGCTGATTTGTGCCGTTAATGAGAACGTTTCTCGTACTTTGAATCTATTTTGTCCAAAACTAAAAGTATGTTTACTGCAGTACTTTAAAGATATAAAGATGGAGGGATGAAATGAGGGTCGGTTTGGAGAAGAGACGGACGGACGGATCACGAGACAGAGACGGAGGATAATTCACCAGATGGGTGAGAGAGGCAGACTAACAGAGAGAGAGAGAACTTAATAAGTCACAGAGAGGAGGAGGAGGAAGAGGTTTTAGGACGCGCTCGGCCGGGCCTCGTTGTCATGACGACACCCCCACCCCTCCAGAAAAACAGTCTGTCACCATGGCAACCGAACTCCTAACCAACACCTCATCTTTTCTTCCTTCATCTTCCTCCTCCGTGAACTTTGAACTGTGTGTGTGTGTGTGTGTGTGTGTGTGTGTGTGTGTGTGTGTGTGTGTGTGTGTGTGTGTGTGTGGACCCCCTCCCCACACACACACACAGAGTTCAAAGTTCATGGAGGAGGAAGATGAAGGAAGAAAAGATGAGGAAAGAATAAAAAAGAAAGATGAAGGAGGGAGGAAAGAAGAAGGAAGGACAAAGAAGGGAGGGAGGACATAAAAGTTTGTCCGTTGAGAAGAAAAAGAAGAACAATTAAAAGAGAAGAAGAGCAACAGGAGATGAGCTCGTTATGGAGGAAGACAGGAATATTTAGCTGTAAGTCCTCACTAATCAGCCTGTAAGAGGATCTGAGGGGGGGGGGGGGGGGGG
>NW_022280294.1:24827-26941 GCF_004355925.1 Anarrhichthys ocellatus
TTTTTTTTGGTGTCATTTATTTTCTGACATTTAAATGTGTATAAAACTGTGAAAATCCATTGTGTTCAGTTAAAGGGTGAGTTTTAGGTTTGTTATTTTTTTTTTTTGCATGTTAATCTAATTTCAATTATGGATGATTTTCTCCTTTCTCCATCTCTTCTTGCGCTACACGTGTGTGTGTGTGTGTGTGTGTGTGTGTGTGTGTGTGTGTGTGTATATATATATATATATACACACACACAATATATATAATCTCGCTCTCAGGGTCTTTCACAAATCCAATATTCAAAATGCTTCATGTTCTTATTTCCTGAGTTGCAACTTGTCCTGATTATTTTGTCTTCTTTTTCTTAATGATTCAGAACTGTCAATCACTACATTTAGCACTTGACTGTGAACTCGTCATCTTCTAAACAGATAAAAGACGTCATTTGATTTTTGGTTTTACAGCCAGAATGTGACTCTTTGTTGTTCTCTTCTCTCATCTGGGACGTTTTGGTTCAAACCGTTTCCTAACTTTGGTTTAACCCTCAGTATGAACTTCCTGTCCAGGTCAGAGGTCAAAGGGAAACGTCAGAGAGGAAGATTTAAACACATCGTTCCTCTCAACACGAACACACACACACACAGATGCTGAACCTCAATCAGAAAGCATTAACACACGATCATGTGGAAAACGTTTTCCTCTCTGTGGTTGTGTCTCCTTCCCTCCTTCCTTCCTTCCCCTCGTCTCCTCCCCCTGCTGTTTGTAAAACATGACAGTGTTTCACCAAGTCAAGAGATGTAAACCTGTTCTGTATTCAACCCAATAAGAAAAAGCAATAAAGATTATATTAAGGAAAGGTGTGTGAATTAAATGCTGTCCATGTTTCTGTCTTTATTTACACTGAACACGGCCGGAAGTAGCTTTTATTCTAGTAGCTTAGAAATGTACTTTCAGACAATAAATCACTATTTTATGAGTCTAATTTAGTTTTCTGGAAAGTAATGTGATTATACTAATTATTGGCAAAATAAGCTGAAATAAAACCAAAGTTAATAATCATTCATCATAGATTTATGACTGGAAACTCTTCTCTGTGTCTGTTTATGTCTGTTTATTCTTTCATCTTTTAGCTTCAGCAGGTCCATCGTTTCGCTGCTGAAGTCTTTAAAAGTATAGATTTTACTTTTTATGTCTCCAAAATTATCACGAAGTTATTCCTTTTGTGCCATTTTCATGGATGAACACTCATGAATGTAACCCTTACGTGGTGATATTGAGGCGCTAATTGTGCCGATTAAGACTTCTCACTAACGAGCGCTCGTTAACTGGTCTACAGGTGTCACACGATGATAGAAACGTATCAAGGTCACTATGGTCTGTGATACAGACATAAAATACCCACAATGCTTCATTAATCTCAACAAAGTCTGACATTTACACTTTAAGAAATTATTAGTATTAATGTATGAATTTAATGTTCCCTGATTTGACTTCCTCTTGTGTCAGCTGGATTAGTACAACTTCCACTTTTCTCTGATATAGATTCAATTCAAGATACAGTTTAAATGTGAACGAGCCGTTGATTTCATTGAAATGTGTTTTACTGTGTATAACTTCCGTCCACTAGGGGTCAGTGTCTGCTGGCTCTTTTCTGTGTTTTCAGGATGTTGATCTTCAGCTGATGAACCACACCTGATCCTGGTGCTTTCAAGTCTCTCCACCTGAACATTATTCTTTAAATAAATGTCTGTATTTCATCCCTTTACACTCGTCTGGTCTCCTTCATGTTGCAGCCTTGGTAACATGCGGATGCTCGTCCTGACTTGATGGACCAGGTTTATATTTGTGTAGAGAAGTTGATCTGCTGGTTGTAAGTAGCTTGATGTGCAGAGACTGGTTTCAGGACAGTAGTAGGCGGGTGCACCTTATTTGAGATGTGCAATGTAGTGATTTGGGAGACGTGGGCGAGTGTGGTGAGGAGGCTGTTCTCCTGTTGTTTAATGTGAGCAGCTGAACTGAGTAGTTTCTGCTTGTTGGTCCGAGGCTTGAAGTGTTTAATGTTCCTGGTTTCACTGAGAGAACATCATACAAAGAGGATCTGTGTGAGCTCACAAACACACCCACACAC
>NW_022280294.1:56941-64674 GCF_004355925.1 Anarrhichthys ocellatus
AAAACAATTATTATAAATAAGTAATAAAACAGTAAAGAATATTAAATAAGTAAAAAGTGAAATTATTTATTTATGTAATCAGGTAAATCCCATTGAGATCATTTTCAAGAGAGATCAAACAAACAATAATACATTCACAATATCAATGGAGATTATTACAATAATATAAGAAAATTAATAATCAGAAAAATATGAAAAGTAACAAAATAGAATAAAAGTACTAATACCACACCGTATAAATACTCTGTTAGAAGTAAAAGTCCAGTAATGAAAATGTTGATATTGTAAAGTAACTAAAGCTGTCACATACATGTAGTAGAAGTCAGCTATAAAGTGAATAAAGTATTTGGTATTAAGTATTTTGATGAGCAATTTATTGTTTCAGTAATTATTCTACCAAAAATAAAAAACAATCGTCCTCTAATTCTGTCTTTCAGGATTTGCTGATTTTTCTGTTTTATTTCATTATAAATTGTAAATTTCTTCAGATTTTAAACCTTTAAAAACATTTAGAAAGACAAAACAAAACATTGAACATTTCCTCTTGTGCTCTAAGACATTTTGCAACATTTCTTGACATTTTTCGACAAAATTACCTGATTTATCTTGTGAATAATTGACAAATTAATAGATTATAAAATGAAATACTAGTTAGTGTCTCCAAAGTAAAAAATATATTAATATAAATAATAATTCAATAAACCAAATGTTTTATGCATATACAAAAATATTATAAATAAATGTGATGTAAAATTATTAAATAAATCAAAATATTGTGTTTAATAATATCATTTATATTGTGTTTAATGGACTTCCTGTAGTAGCCTGCGCATACCCGCGTGCGCACGCACACCAGTCACTGCGTGCGTGTGCGCGTACAACCCACACTCTGTCCAGGTTTCCTCGTGAACGCGCATGGCCGTCAGCCGCTGTCACACAGACAGGAGCGTGCAGGTAGGTCAAATCAGAGTGTTGACAGGAGGACGACCGGAAACGAGGAGAGTGTGACTTCAAAATAAAAGCGGATAATTTGTGGGACACACGAAATGTCTCAGAACCAGAATCCGGTATTATGGATCTAAATATTTATATTTATACATGTATTATATTTATACATTATATATTTTTACATTTTGTTTTATATATATTAAATACAAACATAAAAAATACATAATATATAAACATAATACATATATATATCAATATATATATATATTGATATAATACATCTTATACATTCTATCTTATTATTTATATGATCATCCAATGGCTTTTATTTCCCATCCTATACTATTCATTTTATGGTTTGTTTTATCATTGTTATTTATATTTTATTAACACGCAGGTGGTTTCTTCCATTTAGTTTCATATTAATTATATTATTCTATATTCCCGTCTTTATGTTCATATTTTACTTTTATCTAAAGCAGTGCATGTACTCTATTTGTTATGATGTACTTTGATTAAAACAAAATAGAAAAAAATAAACCTTTGCATTTATATTTCTTTAACATGTTTGATGTTTGGTCCCTTACTAAAAATGTAACATTTATTTTAATTTTTTTAAGTGCCATCCGGAAGTCGACGCTCTCTTATTGTGAAAAGCCTGACAGATCCGGAGCATCCTGACGTCTTCTCGGAGCACAAAGTGAAAAACGCATCTCGGTGAGATGCTGCTTCAGAGCCCTCACGGATCCAGCAGGGCGGGCTTCTGTCTCCTCTGACTCCTCCAGGGAACGCTTTCTATTAATAACTGTTTGATTCTCTTCCGGCTCCTTTATTTTTTAATTTGCACTGAGATCTCTTTTCTTTTGTGTGTGTGTGTGTCCGATGGCCACCACCGTCCCCAGCATCAGCACCACCACCTCCACCGGAGGGCCGTCGGGCCAGCCAGGACGGCCGGGATTCAACCAGCACACCTAGCAGGTCGCTCCACTGTCAGTATTTATTTTATTTAAATATATTTCTATATTATAAATGACACTTAAACACACCGAGCTGCATGCAGAAGAGGCTCCTCCCACATGCTCACTTTTGGAGGATGCTCTGGTATCTTTGCCTCCTTGTGAGGACATTAGGAGCTACATATCATCAGGGTGACTTTTATCATTAAACTGACTGTGTGTGTGTGTGTGTGTGTGTGTGTGTGTGTGTGTGTGGATATTTAGGTCCATCTAAGAGGCTCTATGTTGGATTTAAACATTCCTCAAACATTAAGAACAATGAGAGCAGCATCTGATTGATTTAGTGTTTGGAAGCTCTGTGGTTGTCTCTCAGTGGACAGATTGGAAAACATCTGACACAGTTAATGTGGCCGGCAGATGGGAGGGGGGGGGGGGGATAACCTTTATTGATCCCACTCGTTAACATCAGGAACAGCAGCAGGTGTGTGTGTGTGTGTGTGAACATAGAGATACACAAGTAAAATACATAATACTCAATATAGTCTATATTATGTCCCACATGTAGAATTAAGCATGAAATAAAAACAGGTAATACACCAAACATTACGTGTCATTTCAACGTGTTTGGAAGACTAACGCTGAAATTATAATAAATAAATAAATAAATAAAAGCCTCAATTATCAAATACATTTGCAGGTTTATTTGAAATTAAATACATATTCACAGAAATAGAAAAAAAATAATAAATAAAATATATTTATTTATTCGACAAATTATATATTGTTGTATTTATTTTCTATATTAGAAAATATTATTTTCTTTTTACATTTATTTGTTTTTATTAATTTCCCACATTTATTTATTTGTGTTTTAATTTATTTCTGTATTTCTTCACCCGCATGTTTTATTATTATTTTTCTATTACTGTGGATATTTGACATGTTTATATTAATGTCAGTACAATATGTACCTCTAAGATGTAGTACAGCAGAAGTATAAAGTAGGATACAATGAAAATACCTGCAGTGAAACCTACTGAACTCAGGTTTTAGTCTCTGGTTACTTTATTCGTCTGTGTTGTTGTATTTTACGCTCTTTAAAAAAAAAAAAACATAAACACAAGTTCAAGAAAAATACTATAATCTGCCAATAAAACACAAATCATGTGTACGTTTTTGGCTCCTTCCTGGTTAAAAACACACAAACCTTGTACTCATATTTCTCTCTCTCCACATCAGACCCAGCTGCCTTAACTGACCTTTGAAGAACAACAGGACTCTTCTTCATCTTCATCATCATGAGGCATCAGAGAGTCCACTGATCGAACCAGAATCCTAAAGATGACAGAGAGCCGGAGGAGGAGGGAGCCGAGAGACGCAGGACGGCAACAAAACTAGGACAAAAAGGATGTGAATGTGACTTTTTTATCTTAATGCTGTTCATTAAACCAAACGTCCCCGAAACAAACTCAACATTTCAATCCAGCTGTAAAAAACAACAACGTTCAGCTTCCTCAGAAAACCAGCGATGTGATTGGAAGACAGCAGCGACGATTGTTGATTCACGATTATTAGCATCCAACACGACCACGATTGTCTCCTACTGACTTTTATTTTGTAAATATGGAGTTTTAAAATTAAAAGACAGCAAATAAGATTGTGTCAACCAAATCAACAACGAAGCCACAAGATTGTACATCTCAAACCAAACCGTGCGTTGGATAGAAACGAGCCGATCTAAGGGACTACAGTTCGGAAACAGAGGACACACATTTTTTTGGACGTCGGGAATCGAACTCATGATGACTCACCTCCACGCCGGCCTGAACTCGGAGACGACGGAGAAGGCTCGCTTAGAGCTCAACGAGAACCCCGACACGCTGCACCAGGACATCCAGCAGGTAGGCGGCTAACGCTAGCTAACGTTAGCATGCTAACGGTAACTGTCACTAGTAAAAAGTACAATACCTCCCTCTGAGATGTAGTACAGTAAAAAGTACAATATGTACTTCTAAGATGTAGTACAGTAAGAAGTACAATAGAGCTCAACGAGACACGCTGCACCAGGACATCCAGCAGGTAGGCGGCTGATGCTAGCTAACAACGTTAGCATGCTAACGGTAACTGTTGACACTCGTCCTACTGACCAAGGTCCCCGTAAACCACAAAGGTCTACTTTCTGTCATAACTCACGGGTGCTTTAGTCGGACTCTCCTATATTTCATGACTTTTTAAATCAATTTGTTCCTCATAACTTCACATAATTGTTTTCTCTTTATGACTTAATTAGGGCTTTCAAAAAATACCAATCAGTTAAAAGCATCCAATTACAGCCGAAAATGACCAATTAATCAAAGGACAAAAAGTCTCTAACTTTGTCTACTGATCGGAGGACACTCCCGATCACTGTGATTGATCCGTGTTGTCTCTGATCGGAGGACGCTCCCGATCACTGTGATTGATCCGTGTTGTCTCTGATCGGAGGACGCTCCCGATCACTGTGATTGATCCGTGTTTCTGATCGGAGGACGCTCCCGACCACTGTGATTGATCCGTGTTTTCTTTGATCGGAGGTGCGGGACATGATCGTTACACGGCCCGACATCGGTTTCCTGCGGACGGACGACGACTTCATCCTCCGCTTCCTGAGAGCCAGGAAGTTCAACCAGACGGAGACC
Organism: Anarrhichthys ocellatus; assembly: GCF_004355925.1. Taxonomy (NCBI): domain Eukaryota; kingdom Metazoa; phylum Chordata; class Actinopteri; order Perciformes; family Anarhichadidae; genus Anarrhichthys; species Anarrhichthys ocellatus. The sequence continues at coordinate 61,524 of NW_022280294.1, forward strand.
TTCAGGCTGCTGGCCCAGTACTTCCAGTTCAGACAGCAGAACCTCGACATGTTCCAGAGCTTCAAGGTCAGGGTTCAAAGAGACAGGAGGGATCACAGATGTGTCCTTGTCAAGAGTCCTTTTCCTCTGAAGGCTTCAGTTCCTTCAGTTTGACTGAAACACATCACAGAAGTTCAGAGACATGAGACCTTTTTCTGTCAGAATCCAACAGTACGGTCCATGACTCCTTTCCTCTCCTTGTTTGCTCTCCTCTCCTCTCCTTGTTTCCTCTCCCATTTCTGTTCCTCTATTTGTGTCCCCTCGTCTTCTCTCGTATCCTCTCGTTGTTTGCTTTCCCCTCCTTTTTCATATCCTCTCCTATTTCCTTCCATGTTACCTCTGCTCTCTGTCTCCTCTTCTCTCCTGTTTCCTTTCCTTTGTCCTCCTTGTTTCCTCTCATCTTCTTGTATCTGCTCGCTTTTTTCCTCTAATCTTGTCTCCTTGTTTCCTCTCCTGTTTTATTTCCTCCCCTTGTTTCCTCTCATCTTGTCTCGTCCTACCCGATTTCCTTCCTTGTTTCCTCTCCGTCTCCTCTTCTTTCCTCTCCTGTTTCCTTTTCTTTGCCCTCCTTGTTTCCTCTCGTCTTCTTTCGTATCCTCTCCTTTTTCGTCTCCTGTTTCTTTTCCTTGACTTGTTTCCTCTCATCTTGTCTCGTCTCCTTGTTTCCTTTCCTGTTGTCTCCCCTCCCCTTTCCTCTGGTCTTGTCTCATCTCCTCTTCTTGTTGCGTTTCGTCTCCTTGTTCCTACTCCTGTTTCCTTTATGCTCCTTGTTTCATTTCTTTAACTAAAAGTAGCTGACGTAGTTAACCCTACACCAGATTGAGATTATTTCCTTGTTTCCTTTCCTTAAATAGACACACAGTAAACTGTCCTCTATTGTTTCCTTGTTGCCTTGCTTCCTTGTCTCAGGTGGACGACTCCGGCATCAAACGGGCGTTGATGGACGGATTCCCCGGCGTGTTGGAGACTCCAGACCAACATGGCCGAAAAATACTCATTCTGTTCGCCTCCAACTGGGACCAGAGCAGGTAACACACACACACACACACACACACACACACACACACACACACACACACTATTGATTGAGAACACAAAGAGCTTAATGAGTCGTTTCTGGATCAGTGTTTATTTAAGACCTGCAGCGTCACGCTCGCTTTAACTATTGATGAGCTGTTGATCCATGTGTGTTCCTGATCTCCTCCTCTTCCTCCTCTTCCTCCTCCTCGATCAGGAACTCCTTCACAGACATCCTGCGGGCGATCCTTCTCTCTCTGGAGGTTCTGATTGAGAACCCTGAGCTCCAGATCAACGGTTTCGTCCTCATCATCGACTGGAGCAACTTCTCCTTCAAACAGGCCTCCAAGCTCACGCCCAACATCCTCAAGCTGGCCATCGAGGGCCTTCAGGTAACACACACCTGATCAATACTGTCACCTGTAATCACTTCCTGTCAATCACTGGATCCTTTCATTTCTTCCAAAAATCAATAAAACTGAACTGATTACAGACTTTTTACATTTTATATTCTCCTCTCCTGTTTCCTTTCCCCTCGTCTTGTCTCCTCTCCTTCCTCTCTTTTCCTTGTTTCCATCCTTTTTTCTCCCCCCCTCATCTCCTGTTATCCTCGTTTCCTCTGTCCTCCTTGTCTCCTCCCCTTTCATCTCCTCGGTTCTCCTCCTCCCCTCTGTCCTCCTTGTCTCCTCCCGTCTTTGCTCCTCTCCTCGTCTCCTCGTCTCCTCCCCTCTAGGACAGTTTCCCAGCCCGGTTTGGAGGGATCCACTTTGTGAACCAGCCGTGGTACATTCACGCCATGTACACCATCATCAAACCTTTCCTCAAAGACAAGACCAGGAAACGGGTGAAGACTAGTTTCCTCTTTTCTTCTTCTGTCGTTTATGAACTTCCTTCTTCTTCTTCTTTTTACGTTTCATTGTTTCCTTTGTTCTCTTTTGATTAACACGCTCCTCCCTTCTTTTCCTCACCTCCTTTTTTCATCCTCGCTGTTTCCTCTACTCACTCCTCCTCGTCTCCTCCCTCCTCTGATTGTCTCCTCTCCTCTCCTTCTTCCTCTATTCTCTTCCTCTCCTCATTTCCTCTCCTTGTCTCTTATCTTTCTTTCTCTCCTTCCCTCTCCTTGCTTCCTCTTCTCGTCCTCTCCTTGTTTCTTATCTTTCTTCCTCCTCTCCTCTCCTCTCCTCCTCCTCTCTCCTCCCCACCTCTCTCCTCTCCCTTCCTCCCCTCTCTTCCTCTCTCTTCTCCTCCCCTCTCCCTCCCCACCTCTCTCCTCTCTCCTCCCCTCTCTTCCTCTCTCCTCTCCTCCTCCTCTCTCCTCCCCACCTCTCTCCTCTCTCCTCCCCTCTCTTCCTCTCTCTTCTCCTCCCCTCTCCCTCCCCTCTCTCCCTCCCCCTCTCCTCCTCTCCTCCTCATCTCTCCTCCTCCCTCCTCTCCTCTCCTCCTCCTCTCTCCTCCCCACCTCTCTCCTCTCCCTTCCTCCTCTCGTCCTCTCTCCTCTCTCCTCCCCTCTCTTCCTCTCCCTCTCCTCTCCTCCTCCTCCTCTCTCCTCCTCCCTCCTCTCCTCTCCTCCTCCTCTCTCCTCCCCACCTCTCTCCTCTCCCTTCCTCCTCTTCTCCCCTCTCCTCCCCTCTCTCCCTCCCCCTCTCCTGTCCTCCTCAGATCTTCCTGCATGGTAACAACCTGAACTCGCTCCACCAGCTCCTCCAGCCCGAGTGTCTCCCCTCAGAGTTTGGAGGAACTCTCCCTCCGTACGATATGGGGATCTGGGCCCGGACGCTGCTCGGACCGGATTACAGCGACGAGACGGAGTACACGCTGACCTACGACGCTCTGCACGTCAGGGAGGGAGGAGGAGGAGGAGGAGACAAGGAGCTGATGAAGAGGTGAGGAGGAGGGGGGGAGGAGGGGAAGGGGGAAGGGGGGAGACAAGGAGCTGATGAAGAGGTGAGGAGGAATTTGACAGTGATTTGCCTTCATACATAGTGTACTTTCTACTATATTTTTGTATTACTCTCATAAGTATTACTCATAAATATTACTCATTAGTATTACTCATAAGTATTACTCATTAGTATTACTCATAAGTATTACTCAT
>NW_022280294.1:64684-65067 GCF_004355925.1 Anarrhichthys ocellatus
TTACTCATAAGTATTACTCATTAGTATTACTCATAAGTATTACTCATAAGTATTACTCATTAGTATTACTCATTAGTATTACTCATAAGTATTACTCATTAGTATTACTCATTAGTATTACTCATAAGTATTACTCATAAGTATTACTCATTAGTATTACTCATAAGTATTACTCATAAGTATTACTCATTAGTATTACTCATTAGTATTACTCATAAGTATTACTCATAAGTATTACTCATAAGTATTACTCTCATAAGTATTACTCATAAATATTACTCATTAGTATTACTCATAAGTATTACTCATAAGTATTACTCATAAGTATTACTCATTAGTATTACTCATAAGTATTACTCATAAGTATTACTCATTAGTATTAC
>NW_022280294.1:65596-68964 GCF_004355925.1 Anarrhichthys ocellatus
CACACACACACACACACACACACACACACACACACACACACACACACACACACACACACACTTCAAGTTTTGTTATTTCCGTCTCAAACAACGCGATCACGTTCAATCAGTGAAACTTTATTTAAACCTCAGAGACGAACAAACGATGAATTTAAACATTTCAAACCGGTTCCACCAACAAGGATTAACTTAACTTAACTTAACTTTAATCAGTCGATTCTGGATCAAAACGATGAACCAGATTAACCTTCAGAGCTGTTTATTGTAAATATTATTTACCAGGCTTTATTTTCTGCCTTTATTTATTTATTTATTTTTTTGAATCTTGTTTAGTTTAAGTTTAAGTTTGAGTTTTATAACACAAGTCATGATTTAATTCGGGATTAAAGAGAATCCTTGTTGGTGAAACGAAACGTGAATCTTTGCTGTGAATCTAAACTGTGAAGTTAGTTTCCTCAACGTATGAATCAAAACACGTCCCGATAATCTGAAAGAGAAAGCACTTCAAAGGAAAAACAAACTTCACTTTGGTAGAATCAGTTCAACTTTTTTCTTTCATGTAAAAACTAAACAAATCACAGCTACTTTGCACAATAGTTTCAAAATAAAAGCACCGTACATGTCGCCACTAAATCAATTTAAACGGGATCACATGCATGAAAAAAAACAAACGGTTCTACCAGAGTGGAAGAAAAGAAGAAGAAACCAGAGGATGCCAAATTATCACCTTTAACCTCGAAGGGAAAGATTGTTTTTATTAACTTATTATAAAGATTGTATATTATTGTTAATAAAGTATTATTACACTGCAAAAAATAGAACACACTTAACCGATCGTATTTAGATATTTAAAGTCTAATTATCTTCGTAGAATGTTTCAAATTCAACAACTCGTCACATTTGTGGCGAAAGTGAGAACATTTGCAGGTTGAGGCTTTTATTTTGAAAATATCTGGACGGGTTAACGTCTGTCAGGACTGTTTATGTCGGACTCATCTTCAGGGCTTCACTCTACTAATGTATTCACTTTAATGAATGTAGACAATAAACATTTACACCAAACACACCGGGTAGTGGGCTTTTATTTTGAAAGGCACAATACTCACCGTGGTGGTGACAAGGAGAGGAGACAAGGAGATGAGACGAGCAGAGGAGACAAGGAGAGGAGAGAAAACAGGGAGACAAGAAGTGGAGACGAGGATAAAAAACAAGGAGATGAGACAAGGAGGAAACAAGGAGAGGAAACGATGAGAAGGGGAGGAAATGAGAGGAGCCAAGGACAGGAGACAAAAAGAGGGGAGGAGACAAGAAGAGGAGACAAAGAGATGAGAGGACACAAGGAGAGGAAGCAAGGAGAGGAGATGAGGAGTACAGGGGAGTAAATGAGGAGATAAAACAGGAAACAAGGAGAGCAAACAAGGAGAGTAGATGGGGAGACTAAGAGGAAAGGAAACAAGGACAGTAGACGAGGAAAAGGGAGGAGACAAGGAGAAGAGAGGCAAAAGAGTGGAGAGGAGACGAGGAGAGAAAACAATGGAGAGCAAGCAAGGAGAGGAGATGAAGAGAGGAAACAAGGAGAGAGATGGGACGAGGAGAGGAGACAAGGAGAGCAAACAAGGAAAGGAGACGAGGAGACCTGTGAACTCCTCTGGTGATCTTTGTTGAAGCGTTTCATCTGAACAGAACCAGAAGAGAACCAGAAGAGAACCAGTTCATCTGGATCAAACGGAACCAGATGAGAACCAGAAGAGAACCAGTTCATCTGGATCAAACAGAACCAGAAGAGAACCAGTTCATCTGGATCAAACAGAACCAGATGAGAACCAGTTAATCTGGATCAAACAGAACCAGAAGAGAACCAGAAGAGAACCAGTTAATCTGGATCAAACAGAACCAGAAGAGAACCAGAAGAGAACCAGTTCATCTGGATCAAACAGAACCAGATGAGAACCAGTTAATCTGGATCAAACAGAACCAGAAGGACTCTTAAAGAAACAAAAACACTTTATTTTTGTGGTTTTTATTCATTTTTAATATAAATATAAATCATCTTTAGTAACATCGTGTTTCTTTGTTTTCTGTGCAAATGTGATGAAAGAAAAACTCATCAGTGGTAAAAATGAAGGCTTTCTGATTCATAAACAACAACAACAACAACAACAACAACAACAACATGAAAACTGAGAGAGACGTCTTAAAGTGAACATTTTAGTGTTTTTATTTTTAATATTTATCTTTTCAACACAACAGCTGCTTTCTAGTTTCTCTACGTTTCAATAAAATAATATCCACATCTAGAAAATACACGTTGAACCACCACATGACCAGAACCAGAACCAGAACCTGGACCAGGACCAGAACCCTGAGGGTGGATCAGGACTAGAACACGTACCGCATGTTTGTGTTTTGGTTAAAGGGTGAAAAATCAAGGAGAAGTGAGGCAACAATGAGAGGAGAGGGGAGGAAACAAGGAGAGGATATGAGGAGAGGAGACAAAAGGGAGAGGAGACGAGAGAAGGAAAGGAGAGGAGACAAGGAGAGGAGATGTGGAGAGGAGACAAAAAAGGAGAGAAAACAAGGAAAGGAAACAAACTGATAAGAGTAAACAAGGAGAAGTGACAAAGAAAGGAGAAGAGACAAGTAGAGGATAGGAAACAAGGAGAGGAGATCAAGTGAAGAGAGGGGGGGGAGGACAAGGAGAGGAGACAAGGAAAGGGTTCTCGCAGTCTGTTCAAAGCGTGTTTTCTAGATGTGGAAATGTTTTGTTTCTTTGAAGGAGGTTTATTTTCTGTTACACGTAGAGAAACCAGAAACCAGCTGTTCTGGGCCAAAGATGAACCAGAACCCTGGACCAGAACCCTGGACCAGAACCCTGGACCAGAACCCTGAGGGTGGATCAGGACTAGAACACGTACTGCGTGTGTTTAGGTGACAGGTTGTAAAGTCAGTAGTAACTCATTCGTTTCCTTCAGTCCGGCGGTTCCATCCTTCAGCAGCTCAGTCTCTTTTATCCACAGCAGAAGAAGAACCGGCCGCTCCGGTAAGTCTGTCGAGCTCCTACCGGTCTCAGGCGGGTCCTGGTCTAGATGGGGCTCAGGTTCTCTGAGGCGGGTCCTGGTCTAGATGGGGCTCAGGTTCTGGCGCTGGTGGGCCGTGAGCTCCGGGTGCCACACGTCCACGATGAAGATGAGCCGGTAGCTGTCGGCATCCTGCCACACCTCGTGCTCAAAGGAGTCGTCGAAGATCAGCACTTTACCTTCCTCCCATTCCCTGAGGAGGAGGAGGAGGAGGAGGAGGGGGAGGAGGAAGAGGAGGAAGAGGAGAAGGAGGACGGGGAGGAGGAGGAGGGGGAGGAGGAGGAGGGGGAG
>NW_022280294.1:69064-70392 GCF_004355925.1 Anarrhichthys ocellatus
AGTTCCTTGACTACAGTAGGAGGAGGGGGAGGAGGAGGAGGGGGAGGGGGAGGAGGGGAGGAGGAGGAGGGGGAGGAGGAGGAGAGGGGAGGAGGACAGGTAAGCCATTGTGGAAATAATCCAAAGGTCACGGGTTCAATCCCCGTACGGGCCAAACACACTTCATCACACACAACAAAGAATCTGACCATTAATTAATAAACAAATAACAGCTGATTATTAAAAAGGTTACATGTTGGTATGTTAATGAGGTTAACCTCAGTCTTCTCTGTTTGTATCTGTGTTCATTTATACATTTAATTATGTATGTCTGTATTTGTCTGTATATTTATCTATGTATTTATTCATTTCTGTACTTATTTATACATTTATTTTGTATTTGTTTATTTATTATACATTTATTCCTGTAATTATTTCTGCATTTATATATTTATTTTGTACGTATTACTCCATTTATCAATTTAAGCATTTATTTACTTATTTCTGTATTTATTTATTGATTCGTACTTGAGTCGTTCTCTGCGTTAACACCGGGGGTTCGATCCCTGAACTAAAATCAGCACACGAATATTAGACGTTAGAGCGTGTTGCTGATGGAAAGGTCGAGGGTTCGATCCCCGTATGAAGCAACTCTCTCACAGCGCTCCTAACGATGATGATGAAGAAGAAGATGATGAAGAGCAGTACCTGGTCCGATCGGTGCAGCGGATCTTGCAGCCGTGTTTAGGAACCACGAGGCCGAGATGCATCCTCAGTCTGCAGTTAGTGGGTCCAGTATGAGGCCACACATGAGTACCAGGGTGCATCACGGAGAACTTGATCTACAGACACACACACACACAGACACACACACACACACACAGACACACGTATTAAACAGATTAAAACACTCCGATTATTTCTTGTTTTTACAAAAAATAATCAGATCAGTTATTTTAAGACGTTTCCTGATTCAGAGTAAAAACACAGACAAGGAGAGGAGACAAGGAGAGGAGACAAGGAAATGACTTTCCACTTCTTCAAACGTAATTTACCGAAAAAAAACGGTTGACCTATATAATATCTATATACAATACCTGATTGTGTATATCTGTGTGTACCTGTATGTGTGTGTGTGTGCATGTACCTGTGTGTGTGTGTGTGTGTGTGTGTGCGTGTACCTGTGTGTGTGTGTGTATGTGTGTGTGCGTGTACCTGTGTGTGTGTGTGTGTGTGTGTGTGTGTGTGTGTGTGTGTGTGTGTGTGTGTGTGTGTGTGTGTGTGTGTGTGTGTGTGTGTGTGTGTGTGTGTGTGTGTGTGTGTGTGTGTGTGTGTGTGTGTGTGTGTGT
>NW_022280294.1:70492-81134 GCF_004355925.1 Anarrhichthys ocellatus
GTGTGTGTGTGTGTGTACCTGTCCTCTCTTGCAGCCTGTAGCCTCAGTGAACCTCTCCAGCAGTGAGCAGGTCTTTGGGACGTTCTGACAGGCGTTTCCTACTTTCTTCCCTAAAAACACACAAAACACATTCAAACCTCAGTAACGCTTCAATCAAAGTTCATATTTTAATGATCAATTATTATTATTATAATTCTCCAAATTAGACCGACAGTCCTACTGAGTACAAAGTGAGGTTTAATCAAGAAAACAAACCTGAGTGATAAATACTGATGTCTGTGCTAAATGTGTTGCATGACACATAAACAGACTAAAGAAAAGAATACATGTATATATAAATACATACATGTATATATACATGTATGTAGCTGGTGTGTACCTTGTTGCCAGAGGGTGTACTGGCCCCACTCCCCCTTCTCTCTCAGGTTCTCCTCCTCAGGAACAAAGGAACCCGTGTTGTGGTCCATCACGTTCAGAGCCTCCTCTCTGATCGTCTTCCAGTTCCTCTCCAACGCCTGAGACACAAAGAAATGTGGATTCAGAGTATAGATAAGAGGACTAGTAGTACCGATACTCCTGAATGAGTTTGAATGTGTCCCCCTGAGGCCTCACGGAGGAGGTGATGGGCTGACGGGTTTGCTCACCCTGACCAGGTCGCTGTACCCCGTCTCTCTGGACGTCCACCACGGCTGAGCCTTCAGTCCGTCCACGTTGTACAGAGATCTCTGCCACACGGACGCAAAGTGACCGCGCTGGTGACCCAACTCATACCAGTGGTAGGCCTGGAGGAGAGGGACAGAGAGAGACAGACTTTGTAATCTCCAACATGTAAGTTAATTACATATTTGTAACGGTTTACAAAAATAACATTTATTCTATAATTGAACTACGTAACGCAACATAACGTAGCGTAACGTAACATAGCGTAACGTAACGTAGCGTAGCGTAACATAGCGTAACGTAGCGTAACGTAGCGTAACGTAACATAGCGTAACGTAACGTAGCGTAACGTAGCGTAACATAGCGTAACGTAACGTAGCGTAACGTAACGTAGCGTAACGTAGCGTAACGTAACATAGCGTAACGTAACGTAGCGTAGCGTAACGTAGCGTAATGTAGCGTAACATAGCGTAACGTAACGTAGCGTAGCGTAACGTAGCGTAACGTAACATAGCGTAACGTAGCATAGCGTGACTTAGCGTAACATAACGTAGCGTAACGTAGCGTAACATAGCGTAACGCAACATAACGCAGCGTAACGTAGCGTAACGTAACGTAGCGTAACGTAGCGTAATGTGGTTCCATGTCAGCGTGACTTCACTCACTTTGTCGTCTCCGACTCTCTGCAGAGCGTCGCCCAGGTGGAAATAAAAACGGCCGTCATCTGTTCCTGGTTCACCCGACTCCAAACCCTCCTAAAGGAGACAGAAACCAGGAGATGAGGTAACAAGGAGAGGAGAGGACAGAAGAGGAGATGAAACAAGGAGAGGAGACAAAACGATGAGAGGAGGTGTGTAGAGGAAACAAGGAGAGTAGCTGAGATGAAGAGAGACAACAAGAAAATAACATTTTCTTTTTCCAATGAACACGTGAAATTAGAAGAGAAGAAGAAGAAGAAGAAGAAGACAGACGGAGAGAAGATGAAGAGAGACCACCAAAGCTAGGAAACAAGGGGAGGAGAGGAGGAGATGAAACCGACCTCAGACTTCAAACATCTGCAGCTGATATTTCACAGAAGAATCACATCTGATTTCTGAATATCTTTATATAAATAAACACATTATAGACGTATGATGTGTTTATACTACACATATATAACCACAGTGTACCTTGAGGTACGGTATACTCTCTTCTATCTTGTTCTCTGACTTCAGGATGAAGCCGTAGTGAACTTTAGCGAAGCCGTTGATAGGGGCAACCTCCAGAACCTGTGGAGACAGACGACCAATCAGAGACGAGGACGGGACACACGCACACACACAGGCACACACACACACATGCACACACACACACATGCACACACCTCCTCAAAGACCTTCCTGGCGCCCTTGTTGTCTCCTAGCAGCAGGTGGGCGACGCCCAGTTCGTTCTTCAGCCCGATGTCTTCTGGAAAGATCTGAACCATCTTCTCCAGCGTCGCCAGAGAGCCGCGCATCCGACCTGACGGAGAAAAACAACAGACGAAGGTCCGACGCTGCGTTGAAGTGCCACCGCGTTAAACACAGAGGTTCATGTCTGAAAGACGTGTTTGTAGTATTTGTGTCACCCAGGAACTGCTGTCTCTCTGCTCGTCTCTTCAGCGCTGCTCTCAGGAGGTCAGAGGTCACATCGGGGAGCTCAGCAGCATCTCTGTAGCTGTTGATGGCTTTTTGCAGCATGTCGTTACTACGCTGCTTCTCAGCCAGGTCGTCCTCCGTCTGGAGACACACACGGTTAGGGGAGAGTCAGTACTGTGCAGTAGTACTGAGCAGTACTACTGTGCAGTAGTACTGAGCAGTAGTACTGTTCAGTAGTACTGTGTGGTAGAACTGTGTGGTACCTGGGCTCTCCCGTAGAGGGCGCGGGGGCTCTGTGGATGCTGCTGCACCAGAGTCTCAAACGCTCTCAGAGCCTCCTCCAGCTTCCCCTGATGACAGAAGTCCGTTCGTTAAAAGATGAATAAAGTACGGTAACGAGTTTTAGCTCAAAACATCTGGAAGATAACTTTACAAACATCGATTGATCGGTACGTGGAGGACAGGAAGCTGTACCTTCTTACGAAGTTTTTCTGCAGCGTCGATTTCCGCTTTAATCGTTTTATCAAATTTATTCAACAGCTTTGGTTTCTTTTTCTTTGCTGGAGGACAAACACAAGAAAAGAGAAATGAAACACAAGAAGCAACTTTAAATGATTCATGTGTTTGTTTAAAAGACTCTCACCTGTTTCTTTGAGCTTCTCCTCGGCACGTTTCCCTGTTGTCCCTGTGACACAGGAGACACTTTAGTATTCAATATTCACCACCATCACAGATTCTAGAGTCAGCTTTGACAACATGAGTGAAAAGAAAAAGGAAGCAAAGACCTTCACCGGGTCAGAAAGAGCTGAAGAGATTTATTTAAATGTGTGTTTAGACATTTCAGCGATCGCTCAAAGTCAAAATACTCCTCAGTGAGAAGAAACTATAGATTATAAACCCTGAAGACGGTCAAGCTGTCATCCCTCTACTAACCACTAGATGGCAGCGTTTTACTGCTGCGTTAAGTTCATGTTGTCTTTGAGCAGCTGGACAAACGTTTCATGAACAATTACATAACCTGGATAGTGTGTGTGTGTGTGTGCTCACCCTCTGTCTCCTTTGGTGTGTCTCTCTGTGGTTCTGGTTCTACTGGTGGTTCAGACTGGTTCTCTGCTTCCACAACTGGCTCTGACAGAACGATTCATGTGTTTATACATCTGGAACACTTCCAGAACAAAACACCTTCTGTCCTCAGACGTGTGCTGCTGATGTAGATTCAAGATGTTTAGACGGCGTACCTGATTCTTGTGTGAACTTGGAGCTCGTCAAGTGTTGTCCAGAGTCTGCTACAGAACAAACAGAAAAACAATATCAAGGCTCATCATTCAGACTGGTGTCATCAGAACTTACTTCACAAGACGTATTATCAGAGCAAACATTGATATCAGTGATAACGCTGGATAATATTCATATCCAGAGCTGCAAAACATGCTTCATCTCTTTTATTGTGCTTCGATATTGCTGCCTGTGAGATAAAACTAGTACTAATTACAAGACCAAGACTTTGAGGGACTGAGCGCAAGATGTTGAGGGTCTGAGATTGAGTTAAGACCAAGACTTTGAGGGGTTGAGACCAGGTCAAGACCAAGACTTTGAGGTGTTGAGACCAAGACAAGACCAAGACTTTGAGGTGTTGAAACCAAGACAAGACCAAGACTTTGAGGGGTTGAGACCAAGTCAAGACCAAGACTTTGAGGGGTTGAGACCAAGACAAGACCAAGACTTTGAAGTGTTGAGACCAAGACAAGACCAAGACTTTGAGGGGTTGAGACCAGGTCAAGACCAAGACTTTGAAGTGTTGAGACCAAGACAAGACCAAGACTTTGAGGGGTTGAGACCAAGTCAAGACCAAGACTTTGAAGTGTTGAGACCAAGACAAGACCAAGACTTTGAGGGGTTGAGACCAAGACAAGACCAAGACTTTGAGGGGTTGAGACCAAGACAAGACCAAGACTTTGAGGGGTTGAGACCAGGTCAAGACCAAGACTTTGAGGTGTTGAGACCAAGACAAGACCAAGACTTTGAGGGCTTAAGAGCAAGACTTTGAGGTGTTGAGACCCTGACAGTGTGTCTGACTCACCTTGACTCTCCTCTGGGGGCCGTTCCTCCACCAGAACTACAACAGGAAACACAGAAATAATCATCAACAGTTCAGTGTACTCTAATAAAAGAACAATACTGTAACTGTGTAGTTACCATTACTACAATGTGGACTGTAGATAATAAATCCCATCCTGTATTTAAATGTCTCACCTCCAGTTGTGTCTATGGTTTCAGCTTGATCCTCTGAAATAAGACAACAAAAGTGAATTATTATGAAAACTATGAACTATTGAAAGCAGAGGACAGAGAAGAGACTTTACTCACCATATGGAGGCAGGCTGTCTCGAGGATCATCTGTAACAGACAGTTACGCTGTAAATGTACTGTGTATTTTGAGGTACTTGTACTTTTGAGCATTTTACATGATACTTTATACTTTTCCTCTTCTACATCTCAGATGTAATTATTGTACTTTTTATGTTTGAATGTTCAATCAATACTTTTACTTTAAGTACTTTAACCACTTTTACTTCAGTAAGGTTTTGAATGCAGGGCTTGTATTTGTAGTGGAGTACTTTCAGTGTGGTATTAGTACTTTTACTGCAGTAAAGTATCTGAATACTTCCTCCACCACTGAAGAAAATTAAATAAAAGACTGTGTGTAACTGACCTGGCACAAAGTCCTCTTCCACCAATGGAGGGAGAGGGACGGCAGCTAGACATGCCAAGACACAGGTTAGAACACACACACACACACACACACACACCATCAAGTAATCTAACATTAGTCCTGCAGCAGACAAACAGGAAGTGTGGCAGCAGACTCAGGTGATGTCTGAGACTCCAAACAAACAGGGAAACAACATGCAGACAGCTTCACATCCAACAACAGCCGCAGAGCCGCTAAACTATCTGCAGGACCAACCTTGGATTTCAGACTCCACATCGTAAGATCTAGAGACTGGATCAGACACAGACGGGTAATAAGTTACCTTTGTGACATCATGTCAGCCGATCACACAGGTTGAAGCACAGTGAGAGCAGGCAGAAGGTAACATTCAGATGTCAGGAAAAGTATTCAGCATTCATTTAAAAGAAGACTGATGCTGTGAATAGAAGTGTCTGCTATACACACGGCATGGACATAAGTATGTGGACACCTGTTCATGTTCATTAACTCCTCTGGTTGTATAGAAGTCTATGAGAAAATGACTCTACCTCTCTCTTGATTTATTACCTCAGTAAACATTGTAAACATTTTGGTTGAAAAAAAACAAGATGGCAACGGTCAAAAAACAAGATGGCGATGGCAAAGACCAAAAACCAAGATGGCGATGGCAACGGTCAAAAAACAAGATGGCAACGGTCAAAAAACAAGATGGAGATGGCAACGGTCAAAAAACAAGATGGAGATGGCAAAGACCAAAAACCAAGATAGCGATGGCAACGGTCAAAAAACAAGATGGCGATGGCAACGGTCAAAAAACAAGATCGCGATGGCAACCACCTACAACCATGTTGGCAACAGCCAAAATACAAGACGGCGGTAAGAGGTGCTGAATGGGGTTGAGGTCAAGTTCTTCCACAACAAACTGGGAAAACCATTTCTTTATGGAGTTGGCTTTGTGCACCTGAGAAAGGGTTGTTGAACACTGCTGTCTAAATATATCTAAATGATCACTGTGTGCTGTAGCATTAAGATTTCCCTTCATGAAATCTGAAATATCAGAATCAAGTATATTTAGTAAGTTTTCACGTGCAAAAAAATGTCTTTGGTATTTTGGAAGTTAAGAATATTAACTATAAAATACTAATTTACAAGATAAATCAGAAGCAAAACTATGGGAACAGACTCAAACCTAAAGTAGACTCAAATATCTGGACAAGGTGTCCACATAGTTTTGTCCATTCAGTGCTCCTGATAATACAGAAGAAGCAAAGGAAGAGCATCAAGGAGGAAATAAGTAGCATTCAATCATCACAGCAGCTCAAAGAGCATCTACATACAAACAGATTAACTTCTGCTTCGTCAGTCAGTGAGAACAACATGGTTCCTCCTCACTCAGCTGTCACAATGCAGACACATACCTTCATCATCATCATCGTCATGGACGGATGACGGGCCGCTCTCTGAGGATGTCAAACAAAGCAGGAATAATGTTCGGATTAAAATAACAGAATGAGAAGCACTATATTTCCCATCATGCTTTGCATTTGGTATTTGGGACCATTTATTGAAAGCAAAGGAAAAGAATGTACATACATTAAAAATACATGCACCACAAAACACACCTGTCTCACTGGCTGAGGTTTCGGTTGACGTGGCTCGTGTTGGCTCCGCCCCCTGTGGCTCTGCAGCTTGCTGATTGGTTGTTTCAGCCGGATGCTTGCTGGTCTCTTTTGGGTTAAAAGCAGACGAGATGTATAATATATTTAATAACATTTCAACCAAAAATAAATAGTTGTAAACTCCAATTTTAATAAGCAGGCATAAGATCTATAGCTGCAACTAATTACATGGATTGATTTAACTCGTCCGGCTGTTCTTTTCCAGCAGAGCACATGTGACTGGTTGCACTGGGCAGGTCTGGGTGGAGCTGCTTTAAAGCCTCAGTGTGTCCGGGTGGAGCTGCTTTGTTGGTGTAACACAGTTGTCTTAGCTAACGTTCTGCAGACACACCCTCAGCTCTGAATATACAGGTGTACCAGGTCACAGTCAGCTCGATTCTACTGTGTGTGTGTGTGTGTGTGTGAGAGATCATCTCCTCACCTGTTTCCTCAGGTGAATCTCCCACCTGTGGTCTCTCTGCAGCCTTCAGCCCTGTTCAGTGGAATATGAGGTTAAAGTGAAAACAGTTTTTACCAAAAGTACTTCCTTAGTTTGGGATACATAGAAAATAAATACCTAATTATATGAAAGAGTTCAGTGCATGAGCGTTAAATAAAGAGCTTCTCCTCAAACATCTGATGAAAAGGCTGACGGTGCATATGGTGTGTGGCTTTACAATCATCACGTTTTACTAAACAATTACAGTCATCACGGTCGTCCCGACGTTGTCTGTGTTCACCCAGAACTCTACGATACCTCGCACACAGAAACTACGTATAAATATGTATGAACCAGATGGTACAAACAATAACTACGCTGCTGTATTTACGACTACATGACGTTATGTTGAGTGTTGATGGAGCTGCTACAGTGTTAGCTTAGCATAGCACCGATCGATCCAGACTCCACTCAGAAAACAAGTATTTTAAAAGTTGTTTACTTGTCATCTTGAGGAGAGAACTATCAAAACATGAATTCAGACTTTTCACAAATCGGCGTCATTGTGTCGTTATTTCAGCATCACTTTGATCCGTTTATTGCAGGTAAATCTCAGCTGAATCTGTTTATTTTGTGTTCATACAGCTGCAGTGAACCAGCCGATGTGAAGCAGCTCTCTGGATTCATATTTAAACTTTCCCACAACATTTGACTTAACGTGATAATATTATTAACTTGTGAAGTGAAAGAAACAGTCGAGACAGGAAACCTTCCCTTTCCTACACTGGAGCTTTCTAAATGTACCCAAACTCAAACAACGCTAATGCTATGTTGTATGTGATGAAGAAGACAAAGACAGCATGAGAAGGATCACTAAATACACAAACTGCCTCATGGAGAACAGTCGGAGTTTAAAACCAACATTTATTCGTCTCATTTCTCAGGAGCTACAAAAGATTATATTTCTTGGGAAGGAAACACGAGCTGAGAAGAAGAAAGAGTGAAGAGGAGGAAGCTGTGGTGGAGAGAGATACCGTTGAACAGAGGAAGAGGAGGATGTGATGTTCTTTAAACGGTGGAACACAGGTTTTCACTTCAGGCCACAGTCACATTTCACCAACAAGGAAGACAAAACATATCTCAATTAAGATTTATTCAACCAAGACTTTCTCACATTTTGAAGGAAAACAACAAAGATCTGAGTTAAAGACATTAAAAAAACACAACAAATGAAACTCAAGTAAAACTCTGTAAGTGAGGTTTTAAATAACACCAGAACTCATGTAAGACGACACGATTAACCTTTAACTAAACATCAAATGATGGCAGACTTTGTATTAAATCAGCATTTATTTAAAACTCTATTCCCAACAGGACAGAGGACCAATGAGAGGCTGTCTTCTTCTTCTTCTTCCTCTCAGATTTACATGTGTTCTTCACCAAAATAAAACATCTTCTGTAGTTACATCAAACCAAACTGAAGCAAGACGCTTCCAACAGACAAACAGCAGGAAGAAATCTGAGTGTTTCTAAAGAATATTACACTTTTTACTCTTCTTTTGCACCTTTTTTACCTAAAAAAACACATTTCAGGATTTTCAAGATTTCTTTCCATATTTGAAGTACCTAAAACTGACATCACCCGAAAGAAAAACACTAAATACTTCATTTGAATATAGTGATTCATTGGAGTAAATGGTCCATCTTTTTTTTTTATTAAATCAACTTTCAATGCTTTTAGACTGGAAATTTCTTTCGGCATCTTTTGACAGTCGGAGCGTCGAGGAGATGCAGATATATAATATGACCTTTTTGTTAAAGTTATTTACTATATAAGTGTCAAATCCTAATGTTCCCAAACTTAGACAAAGTCAACTAAAAACTAAGAACAATGTTCAATTCTGAGAACTAAACTCTGCAGCAGCAGAATATATCAGAACAATCAGCAGAAAGTCACCATTGATATAAATGGTAATTTGTTTAGGAGTTAAGCTAATGTCATCAATAAAAACAAACAAATATCGCAGACCATTTACCAACAGGAGCTAGCGTTAGCGCAGCTTTCGCATCAAAATGTAAGTAAATGTTTGTCTAATATGAAGCATTTGTAGGACAGATGGCAACCAACATGTCTCGCTATCCAGATACTTGAATCGCTGTATAAGTCTCTGGTATAGACCTGTCAATCACTGTGTAGCCCCGCCCTAAAGCATCCCCTGCTTTATGGTCTGTGTGACTCTAAATGGACCATAATGTACTAAATGAACATCATGCTGTATTGAAGAAGACTTGAAACTAGAGATTGAGACCATAAACTCATGTTTACAATGTTTACTGAGGTAATAAATCAAGAGAGAAGTAGAGTCATTTTCTCATAGACTTCTATACAACCAGAGGAGTCGCCCCCTGGTGGACACTAGAGAGAATGCAGCTTTAACACGTGAAGCTTTGGCTTCCCTTGTCAGACCCGGAGGTTGCCGCCTTACTTAAAACAATCGCTTAACAATTGCTAATTAACCTGAGGTAATGCTAACTGGAGTTAACTTAACTCCATTGACCTCTATGGTAAGTAGCTAGCGGGCTAGCCGGGATTGGAGCTGCTTTGAGTTACCCAATTTTCAGATCAGATCAGAATTAAATCCGATCAAACCAATATAATCCTATGAGATCATTTTGAAATACTGGCCCCAGGTAGCTACACTAGCTAAGCACGTCTTTACAAATACCCAAATTTATTGACGACTACATTTAGTTAGTTGGTTTCTTTCTGTAAAAGGACTAAACGAAAAATAATGCAAAAATAAGTCTGTCCAGTGCGAAGTGAAACAGAAAATAAAGCAGTTTTTTTTAACAAGATGGAAATTGCCAACCTATACCTTTAATATGTAGACCTTTTATTCAGAATATTTACTTAATAGCAAAAAATTAAGTGATAAAAGCAAGAAAAAAAGTGATTCTTAGGATTTACAGCTAATGTACTGTCCTCTAAAACCTCCTTACTCTGTCAAATGAGGATTCACCTGCAAGATTTTACACGTTAGCTTCAACTGTTTTAGCACCATTTATAAGATAGTATCTTAGATCCACGGCGTTATTTCTTCTTCCCGCCGTCGGCCATCTTTTCCTGCACCACGCTCTTCTCCCTTCTGACCGCCGATGCACTCGTTCGGTTGCTTTTCTCCTCCAAAGTTTTCATCTGGGAAGCGTTTGGTTTCCTCTCCGGGAGCTCTGGTTTCTTCATATCTACCTTCGCCAGCCTCTCCGCCTCCATCTTGTCCCGAGCAGCTTTCTCTCCGGCGAGTCTCAGCCACTCCATCCTTTCCTTCTCCATCCTCACCTGTTCGATTCTCTCCTCCCGGGCGATTTTCTCTCTTTCCTTCGCCATTTGTTCCCTCTCCATCCTCGCCTTTTGTTCTCGTGCAACTCTTTCCTTCTCTAATCTCTCCTTCTCCTGAGCAATTCTTGCCCTTTCCCTGGCCATTCGTTCCCTCTCCAGCTTTTCTTTTTCAGCCCTTTCCCTGGCCATTCGTTCCCTCTCCAGCTTTTCTTTTTCAGC
>NW_022280294.1:81144-85912 GCF_004355925.1 Anarrhichthys ocellatus
CCCGCTCCAGCTTTTCTTTTTCAGCTCTTTCTTTGGCCATTCGTTCCTGCTCCAGCTTGTCTTTTTCAGCTCTTTCTTTGGCCATTCGTTCCCGCTCCAGCTTGTCTTTTTCAGCTCCGTCTTTGGCCATCCTCTCCCTTTCTAACTGTTCATTCTCCCTCTCCATCCTCTCCTTTTCGGCCCTCTCTCGTTCTTTGGCCAATCTCTCCATCTCTTGTTTCTCTTTTTCTGCCCTTTCTTGAGCCAACTGCTCTTTCTCAGCTTTCTCCTTCGCTTCCTTCTCCATCCTTTCCATCTCAGTCTTCTCCTTCTCCATCTTTTCCTTCTCAGCCTTCTCCTTCTCCATCCTCTCCTTCTCCGCCTGCCTCCTCCTCTCCTCCCTCAGCTGCTCCTGCACAGCCTCCAGCGTCTTCATCTTCAGCGCCCAGGCCTTCTCCTTCTCCTCCTCTTCGGCGAGGAAGGCCCTGATCTCAGCCAGGGCGATGCGAGCGATCCTCTTGGCCTCCATCTTCTCGTGGATCATCCTAAGCTCCTCCCTCAGAGCGGAGCGAAGCCGGGCTCCTCTGACGGGACGGTCTGAGGTTTTGGATTTAAGGTGGAACTTTAAAGTGCAGTGTGAATGTGATTCACAGTTATGACTTGAAACACGCCGTTCGACTTGTTAACGTGATCACACAAAACAACACGGGAAGTGTTCAATTCAATTTATTCAGTTGAATTGAATTATTAGAAAAGGACGTGACATGCTGGTACACAATTTGTTCTGTTACACCGAAGAGCAAAGTCCTTGTTTAATTGTGTCGAATGCACTTCTGTTAAAATGCGTTTAATATAAATAAATGTACGAAATACATTAATTGGTTAATATTATGGATTAGAGATGTTTTCAAACAGCTTAATTTATTTGACCACCTGCGATACATTTAAAAAAATGTGAAACAAAAATAAATGAAATTGAGACATCGTTCATTTTTAATGAATGCAAAGAATGCATAAATTAGTTAGCATCCATACATTTTACTGTCAACTGACTTAAGTAATCAATTATTTGTGTCTGCAAGGCTACAATAAAGGAATTTAGTCCAATGAAGTTCATACACAGAGCATCTATCGTCATCAATCAGCTGTTAAACCAAAGCCGTGCCTTAACAACATCAAGTCACAACAACAGAAAAGTCTTTATTTCAGACGTGCAGGCTGCTCGTTTTCATACCTCCGGTTGCGTCTCTAGCAGAACTCTCCTCTGCTTCAGATGGATGTCAAATATTAAGATTATTTATTCACACGGTGAACTCATTTGCAGACAATAAATAAGTCAAATTCACATCAACAGATGGATACGACGAGAGATTAATATCACAAACTTACTCACAGACGATAAGTCACAAATCTACCTTTTGGGAGTTTAATCTCTTGTTCCTCTAACGTCTCGTCTTCTAGGACGAAGAACACATAAAACTGTTTGATACTGAAGCCAAAAGAACCGTCACATCATCACAACCAGGCAGAGAAGCCACAACTATGTGCTGCAAGATTCTGGAAATGTATCAAGCTTTAGCAAACTTCACCACAAACACTCCAAAGCAAAACAAGGTGATAAAAACAGAAGTGATGTCAGTCAATAGATTAGTGTGCAATACGGCAATGGTGAGGCAGATATTGTACTATAGTGAAGTACATTCAATAGAGAAATTATTAATAAATAAAATAAGTTAATGTGTTTTAATAATCCAGTTATACTCTGTGTTCACTTCCTGTAGTTCAGTCAGAGTGTCTCGTCCTTGTAGTCACATGACTGTTGGTCTCAGATGAATCAATCATGACGTCATAGTTTCACACTTTAATGTTTCTACACATTCTGGTTAAAGTGAACTCTTTATTAGAGGAGACATTGATAATGACAACACGAAGACTAAAATGTTTATGATGAAATATGATTTTAAAGCTTCGTTTTGGTTGATTCTTCTGATGGAAGTCTTCGTCACACACGATGTGTTCAAGGACCGTCGGAAAAGATGTAAGATCAGACGATAGACGTTTTTTACAGTGTCTGGTTGTGATAAACGGTGCGGTTTTGGTGATTGTTTAAAAACAAACATGCGTTTCCATCCTGCCAGCGTGTTTTTGGGGTTCAGAGCGTTAAACTACTTCAAGGTTGAACAACAACACGACAAATATAAATAAAGTAGAAGTGAACTTAGAGGACAAAACCAAGCAGGTTGTGTTATTTTTGGTTCACTCCTCATTGAAACCCGTTCAGATTTAGTACAGATGAGAATCAAAGGTTTCTACCTTTACTTTGACCTTTCTTCTTCACCTCTTTCTTGTCCTCTACAAGGTTCACAAACAGATGGATCTGTTAGCTGTTAGCTTAGCATCAGAGCAGGAAAACACACACACACACACACACACACACACACACTTTTATGACGGTACCTTTACTCAGATTGTCTCTCCTGAGAGCTTTTAACTTCTTCTCATCTGAGCAGAACAGAAGAGGAACGTCAATGAAAGCTACACAGAAACACGGCGTAACACAAAGAAGGCTGGAGATGTTGGTGTTTATCGTTACAACCAGCTGCTGTTATTAACTGTAGCAGCACAGAAACACCGAGACGCAAACATGGTCAATGCATCACATTTATAAGATCTACAAATCTGTGATCGTCAGTGGTTTACAGGCAGAAAGGTGTCGTTAATATGAAGTGAGTCGCATTAATATCAACAGAACACAGCGGAATACACAAAACAGCCTCCGATTGATTGATTGATTGATTGATTGAGGACAAGACGGATAATCAGATGTACAGAGATCATCTATTCTTCATCTCATGATGTTATTTAGACGTTTTTTTGCTCCCTGACCTCCTTTTTAAATAATGGAATATGGATTATGTTCTTACAGATTACAGTTTATATGTTGTGTAAATAATAAAGAGTGAAATGAAGCTCGTAGAGAAGAATAAATATTGTTTCTGATCCCGTTTGAAGTGATGTTTGTCAATTTAACAAATCATTTTGCACGTCAAGAAAGTCTCAGTTTGACGTAGATTGTTTTAGTTTTGTGTGAAACATCTCTCGTCATCAACACCAACACGGCCGTTAGCTTGTCTTGCTAGCTAGCTTAGCATTGCTCCAAATGTAACGTTATCTTTTACTTGATGTGTTTTTATCATCGGCTCTTATTATCAGAGAGAGACGTCACTTTACGACACTTAATGTCGTATTCGGAGTCCGATACTTAAACAGTTTTTACGACAAAATGCGACTTCTTTCACGTGCAAAGTTATCTTTTAAATGTACAAACATCAAATGTGTGATTCAAACGGGATCAAATAAGGTCCCATGACTCCACCAGAAGGGGGCGGGACTTAACCTCTCTATCGGGAGATGTCAGATTTAAGAGAATCACTGTTTTAAAACAGTCTAAGTGACGATGATATAAATATGACAAAGAAATAAATGAATTCAAAGATGAAAGAGTGAAGGTGACTAAAGTCTGTGTAAGTAATTAATGTAAATACACACTGTGGTGACGGTGCTCAGCATTAAATTAACTATGTTTTTATTATCTTAATCTTGGGCAACATATACACAAATAAGAAAATATGTCATAATCCAGCACAGGCTCTGGTTTATATCAAATAAACCACTAAATGAGCTGCATCCTTTAATCAGAACTACTGTCTTCAGACCGTTTAGTTTCCTCCTGCATTTAAAGGCTGTTCTGCCCAGTCTGGCCAGTCTGGCCCTGCAGCGGGAACCAGACCGTCCTCCGTCCTCCTCCAGCCGGACCGGACCGCCCCACAGTCTGGTCCTCATTGGTCGTAGTGGGACCACGGAGCCGAGCTACCGGCTCTGCTTCCTGTCCTCCTACTGGTTCTGGAGGTCCAGCGGGACCCCTTTGACCTCCTCGTCTTCAGAGGAGGTCTTCTCCTCCTTCCCTTCCTCCCCCTCCTCCTCCCCCTCTACGGGTGAGGACACTACGTCATAAAGGAAGGTGAAGAAGCCATAGATCCAATCAGAGCCCTCCTCTGCTAAAATATTAAGAACCTCCTCAAGCGACTCGGCGTTCGCACTACCGCCGCCATCTTTGGTCAAGCCTGACGAGAGAGAGAGAAGGGGAGAGAGAAAGGGAGGGAGGAGGGAATGCAGAAAGGATGGGAGCAGAGGTGGAGATGGAAAAAGGGGGGAGGGAGAAGAAGCAAGGGTGAAGCACAAAGTGGGGGAGGACATGAGGAGGTATGTCAAGAGAAAGAGGAGAAGGAAGGAGGGAGAGAGAGAAGGAAAGAGAGAGAGAGGAGGAAGAAGGAGGGAGGTGGTACAAAGGAATGGAGAGCGACCGAAACAAAACCAGGACAACAAAATAAAAGATGGCGAAGCGGGAAAGAGAAAGAAAGCGAGTTAAAGACGAACATGAACCAAAGACAACAACAACTTCCTGTCTCCGTCTCGTCAGGCTTCCTCTAAACTACAGAGGCGGCCATCTTGGCTCCAGTTCTGGGTTCACTACAGCTGTTTGAACCCAAAATAAACTGATTTAGCTGTAAATCTAATTACAATAAACAGATTAAAATGATGCTGAAATAACGTCATCATGATGCAGATTTGTAAAAAGTCTGAATTCATGTTTTGTTAGTTCTCTCCTCAAGATGACAAGTTTTAAAATGCTTGTTTTCTGAAGGGAGTTTGCATTGATCAATGCTATGCTAAGCTAACATTGTAGCAGCTCCATCAACACTCAACATAACGTCATGTAGTCGTAAAT
>NW_022280295.1:0-6310 GCF_004355925.1 Anarrhichthys ocellatus
TGTATATATGTTTGTATATATATATATGTATGTGTATATGTATATATATGTTTGTATATATATATATGTATGTGTATATGTATATGTATTTATATATATACACATGTATATGTATATGTGTATATATGTGTATATATATATATATATATGTATATATATGTATATGTGTATATATGTGTATATATAGACTATATATAGACTAGAGGATGTAGAGGGCAAATGCATCATATTGTGTTCAGCAACAAATATCCACTTGATGCATCAGGTCAGTGTTGTGAGAAAGGACGCCTGCCTTGTAAACTCCTATGGGCCTGATTTGAACACAACAGGCAAAGGTTTTGCTAAAGCTGAATCTGCAATTGGGCGACTGCTACCATCATAACTCCATCTGATCATCCACAAAATGACTCAAATATCAAAACATGATCAATACTAGAGCAGCACCAAAAGTAACAACCCAGTCATTACTTGAACCTGAAAAATGTCCTGTTCATCTTCAAAAGAAGTTGGTTTTCAAAATTGCGAGAATTCCGTCTCGCTCTTCTTGGGCTGAAGACTAGTCCTGATGCTAAACAGCCTTTCACAGGCCGCTGAGGCAGGTAGAGGTGTGTTCAGCTTCACACACAGCTTGCGCACAGCTGGGAAGGATTCCCCTAATGCTAACCCTAATGCTGACACTAATGCTGACACTAATGCTAACCCTAATGCTGCGCTCTCGCGGCTCCTGTCAATCCTTTGGTGTGGTGGCTAGCTAACGTTAAGTTAGCTAACGTTAGCCAACTAGTGCTGCAATGGTTATAGCTAAGATGACTCAAATCAACAACATCTCACAACTGTCAACACTTCCTCAGCTCACTAACTCGCTAGC
Source organism: Anarrhichthys ocellatus (assembly GCF_004355925.1). Lineage (NCBI taxonomy): Eukaryota > Metazoa > Chordata > Actinopteri > Perciformes > Anarhichadidae > Anarrhichthys > Anarrhichthys ocellatus. The sequence goes on from NW_022280295.1 coordinate 869, forward strand.
GATCCCCGGGTGTTGGTCTTCGTCACCACCGTAGTTTGTTGCGGGAGTAGCAGGTGCTTCCATTTCTGCTTCCGTCATGAAATCAGTCATCGTAGAGTGGAATTCTGCTCATGTAGTCTCGCTAGCTATAGCATATAGCATCCTGGGCATCACTGGGAATCAAAACACCGCGGCTTTGAGAGCACTTGTTTGCAATTGCGCATTAACGTGATTAACCAATGATTTAACTTGCAAGCTAGGACCACTGATCCACCAAACCTGCTTGTTGCAGTCTGTGTTCCACCACAGTCCCCGACGCTGGTCTCATGATTCATGTTGTTTCTACAGATAGATTTGATTTTGTAGCGAGTAACGAAGGTTTCAGGGGAAATGTATCGGAGTCAAAGTATCAGTTTTCTTTGCAAAATGTAGCGAAGTAAAAGTAAAAGTCAACAGAAATATAAGTAGTAAAGTACAGATATCCAAAAAAACGACTTAAGTACAGTAACGAAGTATTTCTACTTCGTTACTGTACACCACTGATTAGACTCCATGTTAAATCTCACCACTCATTTCTCAAAGAAAGCAGACGGTACCAGTTTTGTCTATTGCTCTGGAGCTCACACTGGAATGCTTGTGATGAAGCCTGTCATTTAATTACCTGTGTGTGTCAAACATTATGATTCTGTCTCCTCTCACCCACCCAGTCCCACCCTTTCAAAATAAAAGCCCCTTGGAGTAACTATCTTAACATTAAGCTCAGAATTAGCTTAGTTGTTTTTGTATTTTTTTTTTCTATTAAAATGTGTACACTGCACTCTGGTCCTGCCTTGTATGAATGTGTGGTTACTTGTCAGTGGGTTGGGTGTAGTTATGCATGATACATTAATCATACATTTTAAAAACCATTATTTCAGTCATTCATTGATTCATTTCCTGTTTCAATGGTAATTAAACAAGACAATACAACCATTGTATTCTCTACATGTCTCTCACAGTGAAACACACAGAGCAAGTGGTGTACCTTGAAAATACATGCTTAGTGACTACCGGTAATATTGGCGTGTGTATATATTGCGACGTCTTCGGGCAGTAGCAGCCACACTGTCAAAATTTCTTGCGGAATTTTCTCGTAATAATATTAATATTAATATTAATACTCAGATATGACAGTGAAACACTAACAGGGAACATTTTACTGATCGAACAGCACTTTAATTTTAACTACTTTAACTACATGTAGCTGATAATATTTATAATACTTATAATATACTTTTACGTCTGTGTTTATTTTCATGGTGTCAGAACTAAAAGTAAAGGATGTTCTTCCACTTCCGGTTATATTTATATTTTCTCCAAACATTTTAAAACTATGACTCATTTTATTTAGAACATTAAGTCATATTTAAATAAGACACTGAATATCGAAACGTGTTTAATAAAATAAGTATTTAAAATGAGTGATTCATCTTCTTTATAGGACATATCTGCAGTAACTTAACTCGATCAGCAGAGGCGCTGTGACGCTTTATGTGTTTCCGTACTGAACCGGAAGCAACAGCTGGAGAAGCTACGATGCTAACCGAGTGATTCAGGCTGCTGCAGTTAACGGGGAATATTCACGGTTACGGTCCGTTTGTCTCACTCACCGAGACACGACATGGAGACTAACGGAGCTTTGTTACGTTAGCAGCTTTAGCTTCACCATGGGCTGCTCGTTAGCCTACTGAAGCACCGTCATCATCATCATCGTCAACAACAACTACAACAGCAGCAACAGCAGCGGTCCCATCAACAGCAGCTGGTAACAATACACACTCAGTATTTAACGTTAAAGCTAAATGTTGCTAACGGAATGAGCTTATTTACGGGAGCTAACAGCGGTTGGCTAGCATGCTACATTAGCATTGTTAAAAGAGTTGATGATGAATCACGTGACTCTGGATTACTCGTGTTTTATTAAGATAATATATAGTCAATAATAACAATAATAACCAATTTAATAATACAAATAAACAGTTGCATATCAGTGGCGAGCCGTGCATTTTATACCTGGGCCTTCACTGCTGTCCTGCAGCTGAAATACCACCTTATAACCACATGATCGCGCCACAGCTATTGTTCGTTTCTAAGGCTGTAACTATGTACGTCTTCGTATTAAACCGTTCGGTACGAGGCTTACAATACGTTTGAATAATACTAGACTACAGCATTTGGAAAATGCAGAAGCTTAAATTCAGGAAAATTTAATATTTTCTGCGCTCGTGGAGGACAGTGGTTCTCAGCTGATCTGGCTGTGGGACCCTCCATCATTCCTAAATGACAACCCGCGACCCAAAGAGATCGTCGTATGTTCCCGTCGGTCGTGCTCCTCTTGTCTCCGCGTTGTTCCCGTCGGTCGCGCTCCTCTTGTCTCCTCGTTGTTCCCGTCGGTCGCGCTCCTCTTGTCTCCTCGTTGTTCCCGTCGGTCGCGCTCCTCTTGTCTCCTCGTATGTTCCCGTCGGTCGTGATCCTCTTGTCTCCTCGTTGTTCCCGTCGGTCGCGCTCCTCTTGTCTCCGCGTTGTTCCCGTCGGTCGCGCTCCTCTTACTGGAGTTAGTTTTATTAACTATCAGACCAGAACAGTGTAACCTCAGTTCTAAAAGAAGAGGCTCTGATGACCTCTTCACTCTAACCTCTCCACAGAGGTTGTGATGGGGAACCAGCTGGCGGGCATCGCCCCCTCTCAGATCTTGTCGGTGGACAGCTACTTCTCAGACATCCACGACCATGAGTACGACAAGAGTCTGGGCAGCACGCGCTTCTTCAAGGTGGCACGGGCCAAACACCGCGAGGGCCTAGTGGTGGTGAAGGTGTTCGCCATCCAGGACCCGTCGCTCCCTCTGACCAGCTACAAACAGGAGCTGGAGGAGCTGAAGATCCGGCTGCACTCCTGCCACAACTGCCTTCCCTTCCAGAAAACCTCGCTGACGGAGAAGGCGGCCATCTTGTTCCGTCAGTACGTGCGGGACAACCTGTACGACCGCATCAGCACACGGCCGTTCCTCAACAACGTGGAGAAGCGCTGGCTGGCCTTCCAGATCCTTAACGCCGTGGACCAGGCGCACAAAGCCGGCGTCCGCCACGGTGACATCAAGACGGAGAACGTGATGGTGACCAGCTGGAACTGGGTGCTGCTCACCGACTTCGCCAGCTTCAAGCCCACGTTCCTGCCCGAGGATAACCCGGCCGACTTCAACTACTTCTTCGACACGTCCCGGCGCCGGACGTGCTACATCGCTCCGGAGAGGTTCGTGGACGGGAGCATGTTCACCACGGAGAACGACCAGAACACGCCACTGGTGGACCTTACCAACAACAACCAGAGGAGCCGAGGGGAGCTCAGAGCGGCCATGGACATCTTCTCTGCAGGTAGATCACTGCTTCTAGATTCATTAATAAAATACTATCATCGACTGGTTCAACGCACCATCTCAATAAGAGGTTCCAACTGAAACATGTTTCTTTTGATGAAAGTAGCTTCAGCCATAGATGCTCATATATTATTCTTTTTATTTAAAGTCTTCACTTATTGATATGTTCTCATTTGAAGTCAGATGTTTTATCTGGGTGTGTTCGTGGTTTCAGGCTGCGTGATTGCCGAGCTCTTCACAGAAGGCGTTCCTCTTTTCGATCTGTCCCAGCTGCTGGCGTATCGTAAAGGACACTTCCAGACGGAACACGTCCTCATGAAGATCGAGGACCAGTGCGTCCGAGAGCTGGTAACCATTTTATTTATACATCACACAATCAGGTTCCTCTAACGTGGTCTCCTCTCTCAGGAGGCTCTTCCTCTAACGTGGTCTCCTGTCAGGAGGCTCTTCCTCTAACGTGGTCTCCTCTCTCAGGAGGCTCTTCCTCTAACGTGGTCTCCTCTCTCAGGAGGCTCTTCCTCTAACGTGGTCTCCTCTCTCAGGTGGCTCTTTCTCTAACGTGGTCTCCTCTCTCAGGTGGCTCTTTCTCTAACGTGGTCTCCTCTCTCAGGTGGCTCAGATGGTCCAGAGAGAACCAGAGAAGCGTCTCACAGCTGAGGAGTACCTGAAGCAGCAGAGAGGTAAAGCCTTCCCTGACATCTTCTACACCTTCCTCCAGCCGTACATGGCTCAGTTCGCCAAAGAGACCTTCCAGTCCGCTGACGAGCGAGTGCTGGTGATCCGCAAAGACCTGGACAACATCCTGCACAACCTGCGAGGAGGTGAGCCACATTCTAACGGTGGACCAATGAAATCGTGTTCTTCTGTATTAAACCCGTCTTCCTCTCCAGGCTCCTCGTCTTCCTCCTCGTCCAATGAGAGCAGCCGTGGAGCTCTGAGCTCCAGGGAGGAGCAGGGCCTCATGGTCCTAGTGTCCGTCATCACTTCCTGCCTGCAGACGCTGCACTCCTGCGACTCCAAGCTGGCGGCTCTGGAGCTGGTGCTGCACCTGGCCCCGCGGCTCGGCGTGGACGTCCTGCTGGACCGCATAGCGCCTTACCTACTGCACTTCTGCAGCGACCCTGTGCCTCGCGTCCGCGCTCAGGCCGTCCGAACTCTGGCCAAAGTCCTGGCGCTGGTGAAGGAGGTGCCGAGGAACGACGTGAACATCTACCCGGAGTACATCCTGCCGGGCATCGCACACCTCGCCCAGGACGACGCCACCATCGTCAGGCTGGCATACGCAGGTCAGTGGAGAACGACACGTTTACTGAAGAAGAACACAGAATGAGGTTATGATCTGGTGTCAACAGGTTTGATTTAGAGCAGTGGTTCTCAAACTGTGGGGTGCGACCCTCTAGTGGGGCGCGGCGGTATTGCGGGTGGGGCACAGGGGGAAATGCAGAATTTTTTTATTTCAAGAACTTTATTCATACCTGCAAACTTGTCGCTTCTCGGCGAAATAATTCGCCGTTTTTAATCAAAATATATCATCCACGTGAATCGTGTAGATCCGTAGAGGTTGTTTTTTTGGGGGGGGGGTCAGATTGTTTCTCAGATTGGAGTGAGACGAGGAGAAAAGGTGATGTCGTGATCTTCGCAATAGAACATCATTGACGTGTGGAGTCTTGGCCAATCAGCGTTCAGATGTCTACAGCGTCTTCATTTCCCTCCGTTACAGTTTAAGTTCCGTTATGTCCCGTTACCGTTCAGACTTGCTGGGTTAAGTTAACGTCCACTGCATGCGACACTTTGTCGACTGTTGACGTTCGTCATTATCACGATTTAGGAGGAAAAAACGTAACGTGATGAAACATGCAGCCCCCCGTGTTCCGGTTCAGTTCACGCGGTCACTCGTTAACGTTAAACCGGAACACCGGCGCATCTGGTTGCAGGTTGTTTGTTTTAACTCAAAGTAGAATGAGGATGATTTCATGGTCAGAATAACTTTCATGACCACGAAATATGAGGCCCAGATACTGATGAGATGATGAGGTCCAGATACTGATGAG
>NW_022280295.1:6320-8479 GCF_004355925.1 Anarrhichthys ocellatus
AGATACTGATGAGGTGATGAGGCCCAGATACTGATGAGATGATGAGGCCCAGATACTGATGAGATTATGAGGTCCAGATACTGATGAGATGATGAAGTCCAGATACTGATGAGATGATGAGGTCCAGATACTGATGAGATGATGAGGTCCAGATACTGATGAGATGATGAGGTCAAAGAGCTTCAGGGAGAGGAGGCTGACTGTAGCGCAGCTTGATGCAGGGCTGAGCTGTGAGTGGAGCTGGGCCTGGATAAAGGTGGAGGTCTAAACAGACGTGAGTACAGCTTCCTGCAGATATGTGTGAGCATATGGCTCACACATATCTGCACTCATTTTGTTTAGTTTTGCACAGGTTGCACGTTATTGTTGTTTTGAAAAGATATGCAGTGTAAAACTCTTTAGTGCCAAATATTTGAACTTGTTTTGTTTAGTTTGACACAAGTTGCACTTTATTGTTATTATCTTAGAAAGTTCAATGCAAAACAGGTGACTTGCAGCCACAATAAGCTATTTTCTGCCAAATATTAGTTACTTTTTGCACAGATTGAACTTTATTTGCATTGTTCTAACAAAGTGATTGCACATTGTATTTGTTTTTGTCTGATGGAGCAATCTGGTTTACTTGAAAGTGATTGCAATTTTCTTTATTCTATTATTTGAAAAAGCACAGATGGAGGAGTCACAACATGTTATTTCAATAAAAGTTCAACATGCACCATTTTGTTACAATGTTGTTGGGGCGGTGGAGCATGAACATTTTTCTTCCTCCAAAGTGGGGCGTGACAGAAAAAGTTTGAGAACCACTGATTTAGAGGGAATGTCCACTTCCTGTTAGTGAGACCAAAACAAACAAACAGAATGTCCTCTCTTCAGGTAATCATCCGTACTCGGCTTCATATGCTGCTCAATCCCTTTGGTCCTCAGTACATGATGATGATGATGCAGCTTTAATTCATTCTTTACACCAGAAGGTTCAATACTTTAGTGGAGGTGGGAAGTCCAGTGAGTTTGCCACAAACCAGAAACACTAAGAAGGGTTTTATATATATTTGACATATTTTTCAGACAAGTAACAACAAATGACAAAAACATCAGAACTTCATCAAACTGAACACTGTAAAAAAACAACTCAAAAACACATTTTTGTCACAAAGGAAGTCAATTTCAGCTGATTTACATTTCAGATTTTTTAACACTCAAAATCAAATACTGAGCCCAACAACACATTGAAATACATTCAGTACACCTTCAGTAGCTAGCGTAGCATAGAAACGCTACCGCTAGTTAGCGCTGTGCTAACGTACTCTATTAATGTGAGGGTTTAGTCCTGTCTCACTGTCACTTCGAGTGTTTGACTCCTTTATGAACATTTTACTTTGCCTAAGAGAATTACCCACAATTCATAGCAATGTGACGTTAAACACGAGGTAACCAGAGGAAGCATGGAGACGTAAAGATAAACAAAGAGGGTTAAACATGCGAGTTCAGTCTGGAATACTGTTTGATGAATTCTGTGTAGCGGAGCGATGCTACGCTGTGATTGGACATTCTGCATTAGAGGGGCGGGACTTAGCGAAGGTGATTTATTATTGTTCTTGTGTTCACGGTAATGTTCAGAGAACATCGCTCACCTGGCGGAGAGCGCTCTGCGTTTCCTGGAGTTGGTTCAGGAAAACAACGTGAACACGGAGCAGGACCTGAGTGGAGAGGAACCGGAGGAGATCCTGCACCCCAACGAGAACTACGACTCAGGTACAGAAACACACACCTGAGCTGACACATCGATAAAAGAGTTCATCTCTGAGACTCAACACTGCTGCACCTTCTACAGAGCTGCAGGCGCTGCACGAGATGGTGCAGCAGAAGGTGGTGACGCTGCTGAGCGACTCGGAGAACATCGTCAAACAGTCGCTGATGGAGAACGGCATCACCAGACTCTGTGTCTTCTTCGGACGGCAGAAAGCCAATGACGTGCTGCTGTCTCACATGATCACCTTCCTCAATGACAAGAACGACTGGCACCTACGGGGAGCCTTCTTCGACAGCATCGTGGGTGAGACAACATCCCAGAATAGTCAGAGATGTTCACTACCTGTTCAGGTACTCTGTTCACTACCTGCTCAGGTACTCTGTTCTCTACCTGCTCAGGTACTCTGTTC
>NW_022280295.1:8489-16924 GCF_004355925.1 Anarrhichthys ocellatus
CTCTACCTGCTCAGGTACTCTGTTCTCTACCTGCTCAGGTACTCTGTGTACTGGACAGGTGGTCTTGTCAGACTGGTAAAGGACCGTTTGTGTTTACCTATCCTGAAGGTGTAGCAGCCTATGTGGGCTGGCAGAGCTCCTCCATCCTGAAGCCCCTCCTCCAACAAGGTCTGAGTGACACCGAGGAGTTTGTCATCTACAAAGCTCTGAACTCTCTCACCTGTATGTGTCAGCTGGGTCTGCTGCAGAAACCTCATATATACGAGTTCGTCAGTGACATCGGTAAGATCACCTAATCCATCAGGTACATCATCAGGTACAGACAGCAGTCTGTTAAACAAACAGCATCATTTGTCCTCTCTGACTCTCCGTAGCTCCGTTCCTGTGTCACCCCAACCTGTGGATCCGTTACGGAGCCGTCGGCTTCATCACCGTCATCGCTCAGCACCTCAACGTGGCCGACGTCTACTGTAAGCTGATGCCTCACCTGAACCCCTTCATCAGCCAACCCATCATCCAGGTGAGTCCTCCTCCTGCTCGTCGTTGTGGTGGTCGTCGTCATCACTTTACCTTCATAGGCCATCACCATCGCCTGTCCTCCGCCCCCCTCATCTGTCCTCTCTCACCTGTCTCCGCCCCCCTCACCTGTCCTCCCTCACCTGTCCTCTCTCACCTGTCTCCGCCCCCCTCACCTGTCCTCCCTCACCTGTCCTCTCTCACCTGTCTCCGCCCCCCTCACCTGTCCTCTCTTACCTGTCCTCAGCCCCTCTCACCTGTCCTCTCTCACCTGTCTCTGCCCTACTCACCTGTCCTCTCTCACCTGTCCTCAGCCCCTCTCACCTGTCCTCAGCCCCTCTCACCTGTCCTCTCTCACCTGTCCCCGCCCCCCTCACCTATTCTCTCTCACCTGTCCCCCCTCCTCAGATTGATAAGGAGCTGGTCCTGCTCAGTGTGCTGAAGGACCCGGTGAGTCGCTCCATCTTTGATTACGCTCTGCGCTCTAAAGACATCTCCAGTCTCTTCCGTCATCTGCTGCTTCGGCAGAAGAAGAGAGCCGGATCGATCCCAGAATGCCTTTCACCTGAGGACCCGGCCATCGCCCAGCTGCTGAAGAAGCTGCTGTCACAGGTCAGAACAAGTGATGCGTTAACTTGCCCAGCACTAATATATATGGTTTTTAAAAGTCCCTCCTGGTCTCTGTGAAGCTCCTGTCATGACCACATGTTCAAATACAAACTCACTTTAAATGACATCATCATGGTAATTATGTAAATGAGTCTCGCTAACGGCTAACGAGGTTAGCTCGGAATAGAAATGTTGTGAAGTGACACAAAAGACTGAGACGTTCAACAGGACGCAATTTAAAGAACTGTGTCCTCTGTCCTGTTTCCTCTGTCCTGTTTCCTGTGTCCTCGGTCCTGTTGACTCCGTCCTCGGTCCTTTTGACTCTGTCCTCTGTCCAGCGTCCTCGGTCCTGTTCACTCTGTCCTGCGTCCTTGGTCCTGTTGACTCGGTCCTGTTAACTGTGTCCTCGGTCCTGTTGTCTCCGTCCTCGGTCCTGTTGTCTCCGTCCTCGGTCCTGTTGACTCCGTCCTCGGTCCTGTTGACTCCGTCCTGTTAACTGTGTCCTCGGTCCTGTTGACTTTGTCCTCGGTCCTGTTGACTCTGTCCTGTGTCCTTTGTCCTGTGTCCTTGGTCCTGTTGACTCTGTCGTGTGCCCTCGGTCCACCAGGGCATGACGGAGGCGGAGGAGGACAAGCTGCTGGCGCTCAAAGACTTCATGCTGAAGTCCAACAAGGCCAAAGCCAACATGGGGGAGCAAAGTCACCTGGGGGAGTCGGCTCAGACCGGGGTCATAGACCTGGCAACGCTCGGCATTATGGGACGCCAGGTGGACCTGGTTAAAGCCAAGGCTGAGCCTGAGGACAAGAGAGGTGACACATACACACACACACACACACACGCATGGTTTGATGTGTTTGAAGGTTTTTCGTGTTGTGGAGAAGAACTCGGTTCAGTCTTCAGTAGAAAGTGATAGCAGCAGTCTGAGGATCATCAAGAAACGCATAGAAGCAGAAGTGTCTGAGAGACACCGGCCCTTTAACTGGTAAAACATTTAAATTATAATCAGCAGAACAATCACTCATGGAATGAATAGTGTTGTTGCAGAAATGACGAGACGAGTTGTAGTTCTTGGAATTTAATGCAAACAATGGAAACATAGTGAGTTCTCTGTCTGACACTCTATACCTTAGGCTGAACCCCTTACACCTTTCTCCACCAATCAAATCTGCCGATTGACCCACAAACGGAGCACATCTGGTCTCCTCGTTATGTGTTCTTACTTCATAATTACGGGAAATGAATGAGTTTGATTCCGTCATTTTGTTCATCTCACGGCTGAGTTCTGGTTTCATTTGTTTATGTATGAATTCATTTAGAATGCTCAGAGACATAGAGAAGCCATCTGAGCATTGCTCTGTAGTCCAGAGTGGATGTGTCGTTCTAGAGTTAATATTAGAATGTGTTTCAGGTCAGCAGCCTTCCTGCTTCATGTCAGAACATCTCTGGTTTCATGTGGTTTACTCTGAGTGATCCACTGTGTATTATATATGATATATTGTATATATATTATATATATGATATACTCTGCATGCCTGCTGTCAGAGTGACATGAAATTATAAATACCTCAGATGTGTCTCCAGGTTTGTGGACCGTTAATTTAAAGTTCAGGTTGATAGAAGAGACTCTAGAGATCCTTTAAAGGTACGTAGTCCTTCTCCATGGAGAGGGAGGAGGATTCAGGTAAAGCTCCTCTTGAATCACAGCCCCAGATGTTCTTCTCTACATCACTGCCAGTTAAACCGTGAGAGAAGAAACTCTCCAGTCTAATCTCACCATTCATTACTTTCTTTGTGTTCTTCAAATAGCTGACTGTCCTCAGATTCACTCGACACTGTAAACAATGTTCACCTCATGAGCGTCTGTTTGTAATCTGTAATCCTGAAGGAAGACTTTGACTCTGATAAGTTGAAACTTCTCAACATGTCTGTACACCCATCGGATCCAGAGCTGGAGCCCGGATAAATATAATTACTTCCCTAATGAGAACCAGTCGTTGAAGTCCCAACATGTGTCAAGCACATGTTTCAACATTCATAAACTTGTTAATTGTGGCGTGAGAAACGTGTAAACATCCTGTTTGTTTAAATTCTTCTGCAGCGAGGAAGCACACGAAGCAGGACTCAACGATGAACGAGGAGTGGAAGAGCATGTTTGGGTCTCAGGAGCCGCCCTCCAACCTTCAATCCACGGTAACACCTCCACGGTAACACCTCCACGGTAACACCTCCTCTGTGTGGTTAACATGTGGTTATGTCTGTCTGGTGCTGTTCATACCAACACTGTCCACACATTAATAATGACTATTAGAATGACTAGGCAACAAATAAGCATCATTTAACACTTTGTTAAATTTAAAAAAAATACTTTATAAAGCATCTATAAACATTATTTAGATAGTTAATACTTTGTAAAGCATCTATAAACATTATTTAGATAGTTAATACTTTGTAAAGCATCTGTAAACATTATTTAGATAGTTAATACTTTGTAAAGCATCTATAAACATTATTTAGATAGTTAACACATTGAAATATTGCTGCTGTTTTCCAGTCTTGAATAGAATGTAGAGAGTTTTAGTAGTAAAAACCAGCAGCTCTGATGGGTGAACACCTGGTCCTGATCCAGCGGTCAGTAACATACGGACCTGATATGTTTGCAGGCGGCTGACGGGTCGGCGGGTCAGATCCGGAGAACCACCGCGGTCCCGACGGTTCCCGTCCTGCAGTCGGTGGCGAGCGGTCCCGCCTACCAGCGACGCATCAACACCTGCAAGGCGGAGCTTCAGCAGCTGGTGCAGCAGAAGAGGGAACAGTGCAGCGCCGAGAGGATGGCCAAGCAGATGATGGAGAGCGCAGAGTGGGAGAGTCGACCTCCTCCACCAGGTAACTCACTGACCTCCTGTTAGACCTGTGTCATAGGAGGGGAACCTGACCTCCTGTTAGACCTGTGTCATAGGAGGGGAGCCTGACCTCTGATGTGACTCACTCTGGTAGAGGACTCGAGTCTGAATGATCAACATTAATACTGATTGATGGGTGTTTCAGGGTGGCACCCTAAAGGACTGCTGGTGGCTCACCTCCACGAACACAAAGCTGCTGTGAACCGCATCAGAGTCTCAGACGAACACTCCATCTTCGCCACGGCGTCCAACGACGGCACCGTTAAAGTCTGGGACAGTCAGAAGATGGAGGGAAAGACCACGACCACCAGGTGAGTCTTTAAAACCACTGATTAGACCAGAGACCACGTTACTGAAACACCAGACCAGAAGACCAGAGACCATGTTGCTGAAACACAAGACCAGAGACCATGTTGCTGAAACACAAGACCAGAGACCATGTTGCTGAAACACCAGACCACAAGACCAGAGACCATGTTGCTGAAACACCAGACCACAAGACCAGAGACCATGTTGCTGAAACACCAGACCACAAGACCAGAGACCATGTTGCTGAAACACAAGACCGGAGACCACGTTGCTGAAACACCAGACCACAAGACCGGAGACCACGTTGCTGAAACACCAGACCACAAGACCAGAGACCATGTTGCTGAAACACCAGACCACAAGACCGGAGACCACGTTGCTGAAACACCAGACCAGAGACCACGTCACTGAAACACCAGACCACAAGACCAGAGACCACGTCGCTGAAACACCAGACCACAAGACCAGAGACCACGTCGCCGAAACACCAGACCACGTCGCCGAAACACCAGACCACGTCGCCGAAACACCAGACCACGTCGCCGAAACACCAGACCACAAGACCAGAGACCACGTCGCCGAAACACCAGACCACAAGACCAGAGACCACGTCGCCGAAACACCAGACCACAAGACCAGAGACCACATTAATGAAATACTAGCCCACTAGACCTAGGCACTGTCAGTTATTTGATGCAACATATTGGATCCAGATCGGTTTCTCATATGGGTCTGGGATCGGTCCACATCAGAGCCTGGTTCATGTGTTGATGGATGAATCCAGAAGACTTCTCATGTGCTGTATGCTCACAGCGTTGACGTTTGCTCCTGCAGGTCGGTGTTGACTTACTCTCGTATCGGGGGTCATGTGAAGACCCTGACCTTCTGTCAGGGGTCGCATTACTTGGCGGTGGCTTCAGATAACGGATCCATCCAGCTGCTGGCAGTCGAAGCAAACAAACCGCCCAAATCCCCCAAAGTTCAGCCCTTCCAGACCAGGTACCTGAAACACATCCACAGGTTCTCACCTTCTGTTCCGATGGTCGAGGTGTCTCATCACGGTTCCTTCCTCTCTCAGGTCTCTGGACTTGCAGGAGGACGGCTGTGCGGTGGACATCCACCATTTTAACTCGGGTACCCAGTCGGTGCTGGCGTACGCCACCGTCAACGGCTCGCTGGTCGGCTGGGACCTTCGCTCCAACTCAAACACCTGGACGCTGCGCCACGACCTCCGCCTCGGACTCATCACCTCCTTCACCGTGGACATGCACCAATGCTGGCTCTGCCTAGGTCTGTGTTTGTGTGTGGAACTATTGCTATCTCTGTGAGGACAACTTCAGGTTTAAACCATCGTACAGAGGACCACTCGGTCCGTCTTCAGCACTGCAAAAGACTGTTTAAAAGTCAAGGTTTAGGTTAGCATCAGGCTTCGGTTAGAATAAAGAAAAACTACTGACCGAGGATTAGGGCTGCACGATTATGGCCAAAATCATAATCGCGATTATTTTGATCAATATTGAGATCACGATTATTTATCACGATTATTCATTAATTTTAGGGACATCTTTTTATTGCACTTTCACGTTTAAATGAACAAGAACACTGCTTCCACTTCCATGTTGTGCTACATTCCAGCTAATGTACACGTCTCTGCATCAAAATTAAACTTATACGGTTCTTATTCACCTGAAGCAAAATGTAAATAACATTTTTACCCAAAATAAAGGGCTAACTAAAAATAAATGTGTTGCTCACAGTATTTATTGGACACATGTCTTTGGCCAAATGAAATGCGATTGCATCCGTTATTTCAGCGTGTCTTTGGGAGGTGGATGATACGCTGTCGCGCTATGCAGGGTCGCTGTTATGGGTTTCTGGGTTGACGTTGGACATGGACGGAGATTCAGTGAGGTAACGTTAGCTTTGGCCTTAATGCATTCGTCGTACTGTGGTTTGTGGTGATTTTTCAGGTGGTTGAACAAGTTAGTTGTATTGCTATGCGGCGCAGACACAACTCTGACGCACTCTGTGCATATGATTTGTTCTTAGTTAACATCACTTGGCCTAAATCCAAAAAACTTCCAGACAACAGATGATGATCCTTTGAGGGGCTAGCTCCTCGCCTTCTGCTCCTGACATTTGATTTAGCTTTCACACTACACCCGTGACCGTCTGTCTCTCTACTCTTCTACTAATACCGGAGTCTGCAGGGTGCGCGCATGACACCCCCCATCTCGTTCGCCCCCTGGTGGTCGGCTGACTGTTAGTTGAGGAAGCGCTTGATTTGATGTGTAGCAGAGCACGCATTTTAAACGTCAATATCGCTGACGATCATGCTCATTTAATCGTGGCAGCCGAAATCGTGATCGCGATTAAAATTCGATTAATTGTGCAGCCCTACCGAGGATGCAGGTCATGATGCAACAAATAAAATACAATAGATACTTCATTATAATATAATGAGACGATTCTGGTTAGGCATTGTGGAATAAAGCAGAGATCTTATGTCATACTCTATATATTGAGGTCCAGGAAATGGATTATGTCAGTGAGGGCCTCACGGGTATAGAAAGAGAAACGTTAATCTGATGTTTTTACCAAAGTTACCGGCAGACAAGAGGATACAGTAAAATATGGGCAGTTTTTATGAATTATAGTGAAAATATGTCAAAATTGTATTAAATTAAGCTGAATTATCTTGAATATCATGCTTCATACCGACTTCCTCTTTCCTCGACAGGTACAAGCAGCGGCACCATGGCCTGCTGGGATATGCGGTTTCAGCTCCCCATCTCAAACCACTCCCACCCGGCCAGAGCACGAATCAGACGACTGCTGATGCATCCGCTCTACCAATCATCTGTCATCGCAGGTGAGAGGATCTCTGTTTCATTTAGAATTACGAATGTAACATTTATCATGTAATATTAATAATGTAATACACATCACGTCATGGTAGTAATGTAATACACGTCATGGTAGTAATGTAATACACATCACGTCATGGTAGTAATGTAATACACATCACGTCATGGTAGTAATGTAATACACATCACGTCATGGTAGTAATGTAATTCACGTCATGGTAGTAATGTAATATACATAATTTTTATACGATACTGACTTTTTTTTACGACACACGATACTGACTTTTTTCTGATGTTTTTTGAGATAATATTATTCATGTCATGTAAACAGTTGTCTGTCTGTCTCTTTGTCTGCAGCTGTCCAGGGGAATAATGAAGTGTCGATGTGGGACATGGAAACCGGAGATCGTAAATTTACCCTTTGGGCGAGTTCTGCACCTCCACTCTCTGAGATGCAGGTGTGTGTGTGTGTGTGTGTGTGTGTGTGTGTGTGTGTGTGTGTGTGTGTGTGTGTGTGTGTGTGTGTGTGTGTGTGTGTGTGTGTGTGTGTGTGTGTGTGTGTGTGTGTGTGTGTGTGTGTGTCACACATTCCTGTTTCTTGTCAAACGTAGTCATGTTGGATTCATTGAATCACTTCCTGATATGGAGCAGAATCACAACACATGATACTCCATTACAGTTGTGCGTGTGCTCTCTCTGCAGCCGTCTCCTCACAGTGTTCATGGGATCTACTGTAGTCCTGCTGATGGGAACCCTCTGCTGCTGACTGCTGGATCTGACATGAGGATCAGGTCTGAACCACAACACCTGAAACATAATCATTATCTTTTAAAGCACCTCATTTTCTTTGATGTCAGATTATGTTTATTGTGCTATTTACTTTATAAACGTCACAACAGATCAAATGATTTTAGAATATTGAACACTTACAATAAAACGGTTCATAACTTTAATGAATTAAGAGTCAGACCTTCAGCCCTCAGGTTAGGTTGGGTCCAGGTTCATTCAGGTGCCTGATGGTCCTTGTGTGTTTAGGTTCTGGGACTTGGCGTACCCTGAGCGGTCCTACATCGTGGCTGGAGGAGCCACCGACTCTCTGCACTGTCCGTCCGTCCTCTACAGCAGGAAGATCATCGAAGGGACTGAAGTGGTCCAGGTGAGTCTTTAGTTGGTATTGAAGTGGTCCAGAAGAGTCTTTAGTTGGTATTGAAGTGGTCCAGAAGAGTCTTTAGTT
>NW_022280295.1:16934-17060 GCF_004355925.1 Anarrhichthys ocellatus
GAGTCTTTAGTTCTTATTGAAGTGGCCCAGGTGAGTCTTTAGTTCTTGTTGACGTGGTCCAGAAGAGTCTTTAGTTCTTGTTGACGTGGTCCAGGTGAGTCTTTAGTTCTTGTTGAAGTGGTCCAG
>NW_022280295.1:17160-20842 GCF_004355925.1 Anarrhichthys ocellatus
ATTGAAGTGGCCCAGTTGAGTCTTTAGTTCTTATTGAAGTGGTCCAGGTGAGTCTTTAGTTCTTATTGAAGTGGTCCAGGTGAGTCTTTAGTTCTTATTGACGTGGTCCAGGTGAGTCTTTAGTTCTTATTGAAGTGGTCCAGGTGAGTCTTTAGTTCTTATTGAAGTGGCCCAGTTGAATCTTTAGTTCTTATTGAAGTGGTCCAGGTGAGTCTTTAGTTCTTGTTGAAGTGGTCCAGGTGAGTCTTTAGTTCTTGTTGAAGTGGTCCAGTTGAGTCTTTAGTTCTTGTTGAAGTGGTCCAGTTGAGTCTTTAGTTCTTGTTGAAGTGGTCCAGTTGAGTCTTTAGTTCTTGTTGAGGTGGCCCAGTTGAGTCTTTAGTTCTTATTGAAGTTGTCCAGTTGAGTCTTTAGTTCTTGTTGAGGTGGCCCAGTTGAGTCTTTAGTTCTTGTTGAGGTGGCCCAGTTGAGTCTTTAGTTCTTATTGAAGTGGCCCAGTTGAGTCTTTAGTTCTTGTTGAAGTGGTCCAGGTGAGTCTTTAGTTCTTGTTGAAGTGGTCCAGGTGAGTCTTTAGTTCTTGTTGAAGTGGTCCAGGTGAGTCTTTAGTTCTTGTTGACGTGGTCCAGGTGAGTCTTTAGTTCTTATTGAAGTGGTCCAGGTGAGTCTTTAGTTCTTATTGAAGTGGTTCAGGAGAGTCTTTAGTTCGTATTGAAGTGGTCCAGGTGAGTCTTTAGTTCGTATTGAAGTGGTCCAGGTGAGTCTTTAGTTCGTATTGAAGTGGTCTAGGAGAGTCTTTAGTTCGTGTTGAAGTGGCCCAAGAGAGTCTTTAGTTCTCATTGATCCTCTGAACCATGTTATTCCATGAACCCTGTGACGTCCTCAGGAGATCCACAGTAAACAGAAGAGCGGTGCGGTGGAGGACTCTCCTCGTCGAGGCCCAGAATCCCTCCCTGTGGGACACCATGACATCATCACCGACATCGCCACCTTTCAGACGACGCAGGGCTTCATCGTGACGTCGTCCAGAGACGGGATCGTCAAAGTGTGGAAGTGAGAAACACTTTGAGTTCAGTTAGGCCTCTTCAGCGCTTCCTGTCGTTGATAAGCTCCGCCTCCTCCTCCTATTGGCTGCATCTGAAGACACAAACGTCTCACAGAGGGAATAAAATATGAATACGTACAAACTATATTTAAATGTACTGTAATATTCTGCTTCAATCCACATTATGGAAATTGATCTGGTTAAAAATGACTTTATTCAAATTGAGGATTTTATTTTTTTGGAGGGTGATGTCATAAAATGTCATCATATTCAAAAACTTCAGTAGAAGAGATTTTGGTTCCGCCTGTATCATAATTATATTTAATTATTATTTTTAAATATTATTATTAATAGTGTTACTATTAATGATATTATTATTAATGCGAATATGAATTATATTATTATTGTGAATATTAATGATATTATTAATAAGAATATGAATATTGTTGTTTAATATTAATAATACAGATTGTTGAATTACCATATTATTGAAATATGAATCCCACACGTTCTCTCTGACTCCTGCCGGTTTCTTTAGACTCAGTTTGCTGGTCTGGACCAGAACCAGCTCTTTACTGGACATTTGATTCCAATTGAATATGTTAATAATCATCTGTTAACTGGAGCGATATCTTTTATTTGTTTTCTATCAGAACAGAATCCTCATTAAATATATGAAATGAGTCACCTGATCTCGTGTGAATATGAATCACTATCCTGTATAATATATCTAAACATTAAACTATAATGGTTCTCTGAACGTTTGAGCCCAAAATAACATGTCTTTCTGTATATGTTTTAATATTATGCTTCATTTCATGTTTGTCCAGCTGTTCAATAAAAACAAACATCTGTTCTCATTTTATTGATTGTGGTTTTAATAAGAAATAACTTGAGATATTTCTCATTCTTGATTCATATGCAGATTAGTTTCTGATGTATTAATCTATGAAATATAAAGTTTATATTGGGCCACAGTGATTTCATTCTTGATTCATATGCAGATTAGTTTCTGATGTATTAATCTATGAAATATAAAGTTTATATTGGGCCACAGTGATTTCATTAATACTTCATATTTATTTACTGTCAAATGAAAACAAAATCATCACAGATGTTTCAGCTCTGATCAGATTAATCAGATAATAATAATCTATATATTTTTATATAAAATCAGTCTTTCTGTGCCGCCTGTTAACTTTATCATCATTTACACTAACCAGCTGCAGGTTTCTTCATCATGGACATCTGTCAACAAACAGCTTTTCTTAAAGTCTTTATTGTGTTTTTTACATGAAGCACCATCTGTCGGTTTGATAAACCAGTGATCTTTAGGTCAGACAGACACGCAGACAGAGACATTTCAGACCTTTGAAGACTCAGACTTAAACCACTTCAGGTTCATATTAGTGGAACAAACTGAACCAGGTTCTGGTTGACCCCCTAACCTCAGCAGCTCCAGTTCACTTTCATCCTTTACAACATTATCTGGCTCTTATTTTCAAAGTTTGGTTCATCAGTTGATGTCAGGAAACAAGTCTGAAGTCAGGAGACGAGTCTGAAGATGAGTCCGAAGCCACGAGACGAGTCCGAAGTCACGAGTCCGAAGACCCGAGACGTGTCCGAAGTCAGGAGACGAGTCTGAAGTCAGACTTTGACGTTGACGTCTACCATCTACTACGATGACCAAACTGTGAAAGTAACACTCAGATGTTTGCTGGATTTCTGGAAGCTGAAGTACAAACACTTATTTGTAATAAAACGGTGCAATAAACGGTAAGAAATAACGGTTTCATATCTTACATCATAAACACTTTAAGAATTGGAGAAAATTCAAGATAAGGTTTTACAATAAAATGAATCGACCCTCTTTACCTGCAGTTACGTTCAAACATTTATGATGGTTACATCTTTCACTTAAAAACACTTCAATGTTTCTGATTTCTGATTCTGTCAAACTTCTTTATAAAGACAGCTGAAAAGAAGTGAGCGTCCGTCAAGTTGAACCAACGTCCATCAGAGTTTAGTGTTAAAAGAACAAAACATGTTGAATAGTGGGTTTTAAATCACGAATTGAGGGTTTTAAACTTTATTTTAAATTTTTATTATACCATATTTCTCCCGTTAAGGGGGAAATTTGTCTCTGCATTTGACCCATCCCTGTATATAGGGAGCAGTCGGCTGCCTATGACAGGCGCCCGGGGAGCCGTTAGGGGTTCAATGTAGGGACATTTCAACACATGACATGTCTCAGCCAAGGATCGAACCGTTGACCTTGCGGCGAATTGAGGGTTTTAATAAATCATGAATTAAGGCTTTTAAGTCCTGGAGAAGTCACTTTGCTGCGTTTCCTTGAAGATGCGGACATTGGTGGTTTATCGTCAGACTCTTCGTCCTCCTCATTGACTCTTCGTCACACAGAGGTTCTCACAGTCCTCTTGAGTCTTGAAGCGGTTCTCGTTGCCGCCGCAGCCGCCGAACCAGAAGCGAGAACATTCCTTCTGCTGGCTGTCGAAGAACCACATCATGGTGTAGTTCTGACAGCTGCCTTGGTCCTGACTGAGGAGACAGCTGTCTGTAACATGGACAGATCATTTAGTTTATACAGGCGAGTAGTCGCGTAGTTTATACAGGCGAGTAGTC
>NW_022280295.1:20852-22304 GCF_004355925.1 Anarrhichthys ocellatus
GGCGAGTAGTCGCGTAGTTTATACAGGCGAGTAGTCGCGTAGTTTATTCAGGCGAGTAGTCGCGTAGTTTATTCAGGCGAGTAGTCGCGTCGTTTATACAGGCGAGTAGTCTAGTTTATACAGGCGAGTAGTCTAGTTTATACAGGCGAGTAGTCGTCTAGTTTATACAGGCGAGTAGTCGTCTAGTTTATTCAGGCGAGTAGTCGTGTAGTTTATTCAGGCGAGTAGTCGTCTAGTTTATACAGGCGAGTAGTCGTCTAGTTTATTCAGGCGAGTAGTCGTCTAGTTTATACAGGCGAGTAGTCGTCTAGTTTATACAGGCGAGTAGTCGTCTAGTTTATTCAGGCGAGTAGTCGTGTAGTTTATACAGGCGAGTAGTCGTGTAGTTTATACAGGCGAGTAGTCGTGTAGTTTATACAGGCGAGTAGTCGTCTAGTTTATACAGGCGAGTAGTCGTCTAGTTTATACAGGCGAGTAGTCGTCTAGTTTATACAGGCGAGTAGTCGTGTAGTCGAATGTCTTTCCTTCTTCTGGAGTCAAAGAGCTGGAGCAAGTGCAGAGTTTACCTTTAGAGACGAAGCTGACGAGCTCCGGAGTTGGCAGGATGTTTGGATCTGGAACAAAAACAACCACAAGTTTATGGCATTTAATCAGCGTCAGCAGCATCGCTGCAGGTTCATGAATCCTGCTCTTCTATGTTGAGAAATGAGTTCTAGTTTTAGACTCATGAGCCAGTTTTAACTGTATCATGTTTCTATGGTTTGACTTTCCTCCATTGAAGTGTTACTGATATCGTGATGAAGAAAAAGAGCAGCGAGCAGAAGAATAGACTAAGTATTATGAGACAAGATGACGAGACGTTGTTAATATCCGTGAGTTGAAACATCCACAGACACAGTGCCGGGTCTCTTCCTTCAGTCAGGACTTACTATCAGCGCCACATGTCCGGACACTTTCTAGTTCTGTGTTAAAGCAGTTGGCGTTACCGCCGCAGCCGCCGAACCAGAAGGGAGAGCATGCACCGACGTCTTTGTCAAAGAACCACACTCGGACATAGTCGTCACACTGGAGACCAGTATCAGCATCCAGCCAGGGTAGGAAATTTACGTATTTTTTTGGGGGCAATTTTTGCCCCCACTTTTTGAAACTTGTGAAATAACATTTAATCTTTGTTCAAAATAATAAATATACTTATTTAGGCTTACAGTATATGAGCAATTGTCATCAAATGGCAATAATAAGACTATTAGGCAGTAGTCTACAGATTCAAAGTCTTTTCTTAGATTTTTTTGAACAAAAACAAACATAAATCAGACAATCATATTTCTTATTTCTTTGTGGTTATTTATTGTTATTAAATTTTTAAGTCAACGATGCCTTGATTACATATACATCAGTCATTGTATGGAATTATTGAGAAAAACATTTTTATAGCACCTTAAAAATTTAAAA
>NW_022280295.1:57808-63145 GCF_004355925.1 Anarrhichthys ocellatus
AAACACACACACTCATACACTAACATACACATACACTAACACACACACATACACACACACACACATCCACTAACACACGTACACACACACATCCACACGTACACTAACACACATCCACACACACACACGCTCACTCACATACACACACGTACACACATACACACACACACACATACACGAACACACACATACAGTATACACACACACTCACACACACACACACATCACAGCAGCACTGAGTTCCTCATCCTCTTCATCTCTTACCTTCTCACCGAGAGCTCCTCTTCTTCCATCTGGACCCTGAACACATCATCATCATCATCATCAACATGTTCCTTTAACTTCTGAACAAACCTTCATTCATCTGTTCTGAGCGCTTCAGACAAACATTAATATGAATATTAAAGCTGCGAGCAGCGATGAACGGGCCCTCGCAATCTGCAGCGCGTCGGGGCTGCCGGCGGGACTCCGGCCTGCGCGTCCGAGAACGTCCGCGACCGTCGGACGGCGCGTCCGTGAGCGAGACGTTTTTAATCCCGCGTGGACCGCCTGATGCTGGAAATGATGCTTTGCAAATAGTCCGACGCTTCCTGTATCCACTGCCTGGCGCTACAGAACACGTGCAAACATGCATCATGTAGCTCTGTGTCAAGTGTAAACCACATGGTGTAAAAGTCATGTAAATCGGAGGTGTTTATCACAAAATCCAGAGTTCCTTTCGCCAGCAGGTGGCGCTGTGAGTACTAGTGGAAATTAGCTCGTAGACATCCTCAGGCCATGAGTGGTATCAAGCATGAGAAGTTTGGGACCGTTTGGAACAAGTCCAGCTGAGTTACATCAGACATTTCCTTTAGCCAGTAGGCTTCGCGGGTTTACTGTAGCGCCCCCTAGTGGTCGAATGCAAAACAATTCTCAGGGTATGTTACTGGATGCGATGTGCACATATGCTGAATATTTTGGGAATTTAGAACAAATGGTTGAGAAGTTATGTGTATTGATATTTTGCCACGCACCTAAGAAGTGTATTGGTCCAATACAAAAAACGCAAAGAGATATCAAACAAGAGATATCTCTTTGTCAAAAAGCTTTTGAAAACTTTTGATGACGTAGATCCAGTAATGATCCACAGCAAATCTGGTAGCAATCGGACCCAGCATGTAGGAGCAGCTTGCAAAAATGTGTTTTTCACTAAATTCAATATGGCGGAAAATCTAAGGAGGCGGAGCTTAGGGGTCTGAGAGGCTTTTTTCTCGATCTAGCGGATTTGGAAATGTGTGTCGAATTTCAAGTAAATCGGACATACTGGCCGAGGGGCGTCACCGGTCCGATTTGTAGGGGGCGCTAGAGAGCCATTTTTTACACAGAAAGATGCATTCTTTTTCAGACACTAAGTTCAGCCAGACCTGACAAGTCCCCAAAATTTGATGAGTTTTCATGCATGGCAAGTACCCCCAAAAAACTCCCAAACGGGAAAAATAAGAATCACGAAAAATAATAATACCCCTTACAATTTCAATAGGGCCTCGCCGGCCCGACGTTGTCGGTTGCTCGGGCCCTAATAATGTTGTTAATAATAATAATAACAATAATAATACAATTAATATTAATAGTATTAATAATAACAATATGAATGATAATAATCCTCACCTGGTTTCCTTCCACTCCGCTCTCACCCGGCCGTCCGTCCTGTCCAGGTGTCCCCTGTAAACAAATACAGTCTTCAGTGTCTCTCAAGCTCACATGATCCTTCATGTCCACTCAGATTGAGACGTGTCTTACTGGTAAACCTGCGTTCCCTGGTTCTCCTTTAGATCCTGGTCTGGTGTTATCAGCTCCCGGTTCCCCCTGAAGACACACACACATCCTCAGTGTTTAGGTTTGTGTCTCGTCAGCAGAAACTAACCTGGAGGACTCTCAGAGTGTCTCATGATGGTTCACACACTCTTTATGATTTATTATTCATGATTTCTCTCAGTCGGTTTCATCTGGTTCAGAGGGTTCGGGTTCCAGCAGCTGCTCCCTCCTGTGTCTTTATGCTAAGCTAAGCTATGCTAAGCTAACAGTCAGATGTTCATTAGCATTAGAGAGAGAGAGAAAACTCACCGGATCTCCTCTGAGTCCTCGCTGTCCTCTAAGCCCCGCCTCCCCTCTGATACCCGGGATACCCTGAGGACGAAAGGTCAACCTGTCAATCAACCGGCCGGGGTCAGATGTCAACGGCTCCCAGCTGAGCAGCATTCCTCAAATACACACTAATATATATACATATATGTATATATGTATATATATTCACATAAAGATAAAAGGTAAAAATGTTGTTTTACTGGGTTTCCTGGGTCTCCTCTCGGTCCTCGACCTCCATCTTGTCCTGTCCGTCCCTGCAGAACCAGAACCAGAACTCAGCTCAGCACTGGAAATCCCCATGCTGAGCTGGTTTCCTGAACACAGCGCTCATTTCCTCGGTAATGTAGCTGGTTAATATGTATAATGAAATATGATATGATATATGATATAGTATAATATAATATAATATGATATGATAGATGATATAATATGATATGATAGATGATATAATATAATATGATATAATATAATATAATATGATATAATATAATATGATATAATATGATATAATATGATATGATATATGATATAATATGATATGATATATGATATAATATAATATGATATAATATGATATATGATATAATATGATATGATATATGATATAATATGATATGATATATGATATAATATAATATGATATAATATGATATGATATGATATATGATATAATATAATATGATATAATATGATATGATATATGATATATGATATAATATAATATAATATGATATGATAGATGATATAATATAATATGATATAATATGATATAATATGATATGATATATGATATAATATAATATGATATAATATGATATGATATATAATATAATATAATATGATATATGATATATGATATAATATAATATAATATGATATGATATATGATATATGATATAATATAATATAATATGATATAATATGATATGATAGATGATATAATATAATATGATATAATATGATATGATATATGATATAATATAATATGATATAATATGATATGATATATGATATAATATAATATGATATGATATAATATAATATAATATGATATAATATAATATAATATAATATGATATAATATAATATGATATAATATAATATGATATAATATGATACGATAGATGATATAATATAATATGATATAATATAATATAATATGATATATGATATGATATAATATGATATAATATGATATGATATATGATATAATATAATATGATATAATATAATATAATATGATATGATAGATGATATAATATAATATAATATAATATGATATAATATGATATGATATGATATATGATATGATACAATATGATAAAATACAATACAATATAATATAATATAATAATAATACCTGTTCTCCATTGACTCCGTCCAGTCCGTCCTCTCCTTGTTCTCCCTGTAACGATGGAATGAGTCGAGTCAGCAGATTAGAAACATCTCGTCATGTGACATCATGTCAACTGAGCCGGGTCACTCACCCTGTTACCACGGAGACCACGGTAGCCCTGCAGACATAAACATCATCATCATCATCATCATCACCACCATCACCATCATCATCATCATCATCACCATCATCATACCTTCAGTCCTCTGAGTCCAGAACAACCCTGGACCCCCTGAGGTCCAGCGGGTCCAGGACGACCCCGTTCACCCTGTAGAACATTGACACAGTGAGGAGGAGGAGGAGGAGGAAGAGGTACTTCACCTCTAATGGAGTTACAGTAACAGTGAATAAACAGAAAAGTATTTATGTCTGAAGGACTTCAGCTCCAGAAAAGACTTTTATGATTCAGTTTAAAGAAAAGAAAAGTTCACTGGTCTTAGTGGACTCAGTGGACTCCCTCAGCAGTCTTCAGTCTAGTGAACTGGAACCTTGAACAGATGAAGATGAAGATGAAAGTGAACGAGAGTGATGAAGAAGAACTTACAGCGACGCCCTCGTCTCCGGGGAACCCGGGGAACCCTTTCTGTCCAGATAGACCCTGTTCAGGAGAGACACACAGCAGCTTAGATGCTCCACCACGTCAACAAACTAGCTCTTCTGTTATTGGTCTGAATGAGACCATGAAGTCACTGATCAGTCGGACCAAAGGCCCGTTGCAGGTGTCACACATCATGTTTACACTCTAAAGGGGCGTGTCTTCCACTCGCCTTTGAGCCCGGGCGGCCCCGAGAGCCTCGGACGCCTTCATGTCCCGAACATTTGCACATGACGTTGCAGCACTCCCTGTCTGACACAAAGTCCTGCAGAGAGACAGAAGACAGAGTCAAAGGACAAAACCATGAAGAGAAAAACAAGTAAATTATTTTAAAGATTACTGGCCAGTAAAATAAACAGCTCACTAAAATCCATGAAATACTGAACTCTGGCTTTACCCTTTGATGTTTATAACTTCAATTAACTTAACTATAACAGGTGTTAATGTCAAACAATAATCTGGAATAAGACAAAAGATTTAAGTCACTGAAGGCTTGTTTTTATTCTTTGTAAAGACATGAATACTGAATTATCTCTACCTGCTGAAGGTTTTTAAACAACGCCGTTAAATAGGAGAAGGTTTTCATTAGAAGGTGTGACGAGTTAACTGGTTTTTAACACGGTGAGTAATTAACATATTTTCTACCCTGAAGTAGTCTCCATTCAGACGCGTCACGACAAGAAAACCTGCAGAGATTCCTCTCTTCAAGAGAAAATCACTTCATCATCAATGCTCAGATCCCAGATGGATTACTGAACAGATACAGTGTCAGGGGCCCTAAGGGTCAGGGGCCCTGAGGGTCAGGTACTTAAAGGGTTCGGGGCCAACTCTGTGTCCATGCAGATAAACTGCCATCTCAACTATGTTTAGAGGAAAACGTTTTTCTTCCCAAATAACAGTTGTGGTTTAAGACAAAACAAAAAAACTTGGTTGCGTTTAGTAAAAAGAACGTTTGGCTTCAAATTACGACATTTGTTACGTTATTTATGCTGTGGATGTAATTTAAAATATGTAAATGTTGACCTTGTTTCACAATGCAAAAGACCTGCAAAGAGACACAAAACAACCACATAGAGACATAAAATAACTACAAAGAGACAAACAATGACCACATAGAGACATACAAAACTACAAAAAGACAAACTACAACCACATAGAGACATACAAAACTACAAAGAGACATACAAAACTACAAAGAGACAAACTACGACCACATAGAGTC
>NW_022280295.1:63155-74704 GCF_004355925.1 Anarrhichthys ocellatus
CAAACAACGACCACATAGAGACATAAAACAACTACAAAGAGACAAACTAGGTCCACATAGAGACATAAAACAACTACAAAGAGACAAACTACGACCACATAGAGACATAAAACAACTACAAAGAGACAAACAACGACCACATAGAGTCATACAACAACTAGAATGAGACAAACAATGACCACATATACATAAAACAACTACAAAGAGACAAACAATGACCACATAGAGACATACAACTACAAAGAGACAAACTACGACCACATAGAGACATACGAAACTACAAAAACACAAACAACGACCACATAGAGACATAAAACAACTACAAAGAGACAAACTAGGTCCACATAGAGACATACAACTACAAAGAGACAAACTACGACCACATAGAGACATAAAACAACTACAAAGAGACAAACAACGACCACATAGAGACATACAAACCTACAAAGAGACAAACAACGACCACATAGAGTCATACAACAACTAGAAAGAGACAAACAATGACCACATATACATAAAACAACTACAAAGAGACAAACAACGACCACATAGAGACATACAACTACAAAGAGACAAACAACGACCACCTAGAGACATAAAACAACTACAAAGAGACAAACTACGACCATATAGAGACATAAAACAACTACAAAGAGACAAACTACAACCACATAGAGACATCAAATGGTTGTTGTACCTGAACACTAATACAAACTACTCACAATCTGCTTGAGGACGGTGCTGCTGACGCTCTGCATGCCGACACTGAGAGGAAGCTTGTAGCCGAATCCTCGCCCGAACTCCACCATCTGCAGCAGGGCGGGGTCTCTAGCCCCCTCCAGGGCAACCGTCAGCAGGGCGCTGACCCCTGCAGAAACCACACAAGAGACATAGACATAATGGAGTTACATAATCTACTTAATAATGGAAACATAATTATGTAATTATAAAGAGAAGGAATGCAAATCGTGGTCATGTTGGATATCCCAGGTTTTACCAGACTGTCGCAGCAGCTCTGATTCCTGCTCCAGTTTCATCACATCCTCATCGAGTCCGTCTGAGAAGATCACCAGCACCTGATGGGTCACATGTTAGACTGATTAAAGACTACATCTCATTCATTCAAGTGAAGGTGAAGACACATCTAACATGGTTATCCATCAACATTTGCTTAACCACGGGGAATAGAACCAGGGGAAAGCAGTGTCATCAAAGCAGGATCCTCTGTATTTTCATCAGTCTAACACCAAAAAAACCTTTCTAACAAAAGTCTAGCAGACTGGAGGACTAACACTTGCCAACTTGTACTTGTTTATACATTTCATGGTTTGTTAAATCCCATATTGGCGGGATATTTGTGGTTTGGCATCAAAGGTCGTCACAATGAGATCCAGAATGTTTAAACTATTAATTAAGAGTCATTTTGTCCAATGTTGTCAGATGCAGTCTAATTTTGGACTACAAGTGGACTCATTTTCAATTTATTCCAGCTGAATTACAACTCGTTCCACATTTAAATATCTGGCTGACTGAGCTACAGAGTCAAGCTGCTCAGTTCGTTCCATTTCAGCAGAAAACTATATGGAAGAACTTAACAGCTATGAAGACAGTTTACTGGGTGAAACAGTAGCTGCACTAACATCTGGTCTCTAAACTCTTCTCCTTCCAGACCGGCCACTCCAACTGAAATCCATACCACCTTAAAATGTGTCTCAGACTCACCTTCACGCCAGCTTGGGACTGGGCACTGAACTTCCTCCCGAAGGACTTCAGCAGGGCGGTGTTGAAGTAAGTGGGCTCTGCCAAAGTCAAGGTCATGACTTTATTCACCACGTCACTGCTGTAGCCTTCAAAGTTGAAGTCGTAGAGGGAGCGTCCATCTTGCGCCACCACTTGAAAGGCGATGTTGGTCTTAACGGGTTCCGGGCCAACGCAGCACAGACCTGGTATCGAGGAAACGTAACGGACGATCTCTGGCAGGAAGGCCTGGAGTTTGGCGTGGCCACTGATCAGCATCTCATTGGGAGCTCGGTTTCCCCGAGAAATATCGAATCCCATGGCGATATCGATGCTGCAGGCTGAAGCAAAGGGAAACACGTCTTTACCTTTGGCAGCCAGAGAAACAGAGGAATATGGAGAGAAAGAACAATTTTCAACTCACCACTGGGATCTTTGACGGGTTTAGATTTGCAGATCGTATCGACCACCTTTTGTTTGATCTTTTCCAAGCTGCCGAAGCTCTGCACAGTAAACAGCCTCTCTGGGGTGCCGGTGATCTGCAGGAGCTCCAGATCGTGGACGTCTCCAATGCCGATGGCGAACACCTCGATGCCCAGAGCCCTGAGACGGTCAGCTGCGTCCTCCACGTCGTCCTGCGACTCACCGTCTGTGATCAGCACCAGGTTCTGGGAGATCCCGGTAGATCTTCGGCTACCCCGAGACGCCTCAAAATAATCCCTGATGGAATCCAGGGCCAGTCCGATGTTGGTGCCTCCACCGAGCTGCTCCATGTCCAGGATGTGCTTGGTGATGGCTTGCTCGCTGTAAAACTGGTTGAGATAAAACTCCTTTTGGAAAGTGCTGCTGAACTGGGCGAGTCCTACACGCACTAGATTTTCACTGACTTTGAAGCTGTTCACCAGTCCCGTGGTGAACTGCTTCATGGTGGTGTAGTCGTTTGAGCTGATGCTGCCAGACTGATCGATTAGGAAGACCAGGTCCGCCTGCTGTTTCTCACAAACTGTGGAAGCAAAGAGAGGAAATGTATCCACATTACTCAGAAATAATCGTGCCATATACTTCAGTCATTTGAATTTATTCTTGATAGATTTCAACACTGTGGTTGGAGGCTCCATGCTCTTCGCTTGACTCATGTCATAATGCCACTATCAACACTGATCTAAGTTAATCACTTGAGTAAATAATATAATCCCATTTAGAGCCCAATGAAGAAATTGCTAGGATGCAATTATTGGCTGATATTTGCTTGCAGAGAATATTGGCGGATATGCTTATTAAAGAAATTGTTTAATGGGCTACTTGTATATTTGCTAACATTAATGTCCTCACTAAACCATATCATTGAACTGCATATACTGCAAATATACTGTGATCTTATACAGTGACTTTCCAATTTGTGAAAGTCAAGTGCGAGTAGTGGTATTATTTTGGTTTGTCAATGAATCTTTGCAAAGCTAGAAAGAAGGTTCTTAATGATGCTTTGAATATTTACGTATTCCTGTCTAGATTCAGAGTGGAAAAGGTGCGATGACACTTTGGCCTCTTACCTGGCTTGGTGGAATTGCAGAGGACATGAGTAATATTCTTGTACAGAGTTTCCAGGGCATCAAAGTTATCCACATAGAAAACTCTGGACATGTCGTGACCAGACATGATCTCCAGCTGTGTCCTGTTGGCTCCTTCGACTCCGATACTGAAGACGCTGATCCCTTTGTCTAGCAGCGCCACGGATGGAGGGACCAGACTGTTACGGTCGGTAGCATCACCATCTGTGATCACCACGAGAATCTGTGGAACCTGGAGTTCCGCTCGACCACCATGTGCATCGTTAAAGAACTCTACAGAGTATGCCAAAGCCCTGCCGGTGTAGGTGTCTCCATACGGGGACGACAGTGCTGATATTGCATTAAGAACGTCTCGTTTGGAGTTATACTTTTTCAGAGTAAAAATAGATTTGGGGTCGGTGGAGTAAAGAATGACCCCGAAGCGAGTCAGGTCCTTGCCAACTGTGGTTTGGTTCACCATTGACGCCATAAATTTCTGCATGCTTCTGAACTTGCTCAGAGTTATGCTTGTGGAGCCATCCACCAGGAAAATAATGTCAGCTCTTTCTGTCTTCTTACACTCTGGTTGGAGATAAAAGGACAGAGAGCGAATTAGGTCAAAGGAAAACGTAGCAGGAGGAGGAATCACATCAACATTTATATGCTTGTTTGCCATCCAAAAACATCAAAGCTGTCTTATTTATATGTTCAGCTAGAAAACTAAATGCTAGATGGTAAATGGACTGTACTTTTATTACGCTTTTCTAGTCTTTGACCACTCAAAGCGCTTTAACACTACTTGTCATCATTCACACACATTCATACACTGATGGGAGGGGCTACCATGCAAGGTGCTACCTGCCCAGCAGGACTAACTAACATTCACACAACATTCAGACATGTGAAGCTTATGGAAGCAATTTGGGGTTAAGTGTCTTGTCCAAGGACACATGAACATGGACTAGTGGAGCTGATTGAAGGACAACCCGCTCCAACACTGAGCCACAAGACAGATTGCAAATGTAAATCCTCAATACCTCAATACTAGATGTGAGTCTGTAGTCTAAAAAAGAAGAGGGGAAATTCGTGTCAAACTTTTAAGCTTAATCACTGAAATGATTGCCTCATACCTCTCTGTGGGTCACAGAGCTCCAAGGCTACCTGGCTCTCCAAGTCCTTCAGAGCGTCAAAGTCCCTCTCGGAATACACCCTGTCTGGTGAACCGCTGATCTCCAGCAGCTGGGTGGTGTTGGCGTCCACCACTCCGATGGCGTAGACCACCACTCCCTTGGCCCTCAGAGCCTCAGCGGAGCCTTTGACCTCATCCTGGGCCTCACCGTCTGTTATCACTATCAGCCTCTGCCTCATGCCAGGACGCCCTCCTCCGGTTGCGTCAAAGTACTGCGACACATCAGTGATGGCTTTACCTGTGTCGGTGCCTCCACCAATCTGCTGCATGTCATCGATGGCTTTGGACATTCCTTCCTTGCTGTAGTAGAGGTTGAGGGGGAAGGCTAGTTGTTGGATGGAGCTGAACTGCATGACACCGACGTGCACCTCGTTCTGCCCGATGACGGACTTGCTGATGACTGATTTCATGAAGTCTTTCATTTTCTCGTAGTCTTTTGGATAGATGCTCCCAGAACTGTCAATCAAGAAAAGGAGGTCGCCTGGTGTGTCTTTACAAGCTGTGGACACAGTAGCACAGACATGTTAGTGTGACGTTCCTCTTTTTTCCTGCTGAGCTAACCTGGGGCCCTATTGTATCATAACAAAATATATCTACTTTATGTAGAAAACAAAGCGGTGCCGGCGCTGCCTTAAGGCATCAACCAAGAACCAAAAATGAACCATTAATCATTTCCAGCCAGGGACCCTCACTTCCTGTCACCTCTATGCTACTATCAGCTGTCCAATGCTAATGTGTGACACATACAGAACATCCAGTTTTCTTACCGTCTTGAGAGCAGATGTCTGTGATGATGTCGTCCTTGATGGGCCTCAAAGCATCAAAATTATTGACGAAGAAAGTCCTCTTGGGGTCGCCGGCAATCTCTCCCAGCTCAACCGCATCTGCGTTTTTCACCCCGATGGCGTAGACGATGACGCCCTGCGCCCTCAGTTTTTCTGCGGGAACCTTGACCTCATCGGAAGATTTTCCATCGGTGATGACCACCAGGTACTCTGGGACTTTGTGACCACGAGTTGCCATGGCTCGATCAAAGTGTGGGCTCATGAATTCCAGTGCTCTTCCCGTCTCTGTCCCACCTCCGATTTGTCTAATATCCTCTACTGCTTTCTCCAACTTCTTTGCATCTGAGTGGGTTGTCAGATCAAATTCTAAATCTGCCGAATCTGCATATTTTGCAACCCCCACGCGGACATGTTGTGGCCCGATACGGAATGTATGTAGAAACTCAATGATGAACGTCTTCATGTCTTTGAAGTCTTTGGGGTAAATGCTTCCTGAGTGATCAATCAGGAAGAAGATGTCGGCTTCATCTGTTTGTACACAGCCTGGAAAATTAAAGACAAAAATATTATGAGTTATTTTTCTGCTATTTTTGCTATAAATGCTTTCTATTCTTTCAATTTTGACTTAAAACATAATTTCAGACTTATTCAACAAAGCCAGTTATAACACAAAACACTGGTTCAGACCTTCTTTGATGCCGGTTCTTCTTGTATTGACTGAGACTGCTTGCCGAAGGATGTTGTGGCACAGCATTTTCTGCATGCTCTGCTCTAGCGATTTCAGTTTGGCAAAGCTGTCCACAATGAACATGTGCTTATGTGGGGGATAAGATGCCATCTCTACCAGCTGTTCCTCATTGGCATCTTTGACCCCTACTGCATAGACGGTGATACCATCTCGACGAAGATTAGCGGCTGCCGTGCTCACGTTGTCCTGGGATTCACCGTCTGTGATCACCACCGCCACCTGTTGGACACCCTTTGCTCTCCTGCTTCCTCTTTGAGGGATGAAAACCTCCTTCAAGGTGAACTCTAGGGCCACTCCAGTGTATGTACCGCCACCACGATAAGGCAGGATTTTGATGAACTTCAGCAATTCGTTCTTGTCATTGAAGGAGTTAAGGTAGACCTGTGCTGTGGACTTGTCGTTGTACGTAACGATGCCCACTCGGACTCGAGACGGACTGACTTCCAGGCCACTCACAACCGAGTGGAGGAAAGTGCGCACCAGCTGGAAGTTGTCGTTTCCGATGCTTCCAGACTCATCAATGATGAACACGATGTCGGCCAGTTTGGCTGCTTTGCAATCTGTGAAAAGAGTTGTATGATCACAGAATCTTTATTACCAATTCATAATTCACTGAACATTTCTACATGAAAGATGAAAGCTCATTTCATTAGACAATCTGTTACATTCTGTATTTCTTGCTGAGTTCAGACTTTAGCCCTCGTACGTTTAAATGAGGCTCGTCCGGTGAAAACGTAGAGGGCTACAGCAAACCAATGCAGGTAGTCTGGGTACAAAGTTGAGTCTGCTCAGGTGAACTTTGTGACCGCTATGGCCCTGTGAAATGTCTAAAACATACGAGAGGGCCAGTGGAGAGGACAATAAACAGGTATACACATAAACTTAACAACAAGGTAATCAAACTGTTTGAATCTGAATCAAATTTAGAGAGGGGGTTAAATACTTATTCAAGTTTCTCAAGTGATGAATAGATAATAATAAAGGTATTTAACCTCCAGAGAGAATGATCTCCGCCTCCTCTCTTTCAAAGATAGCCTTCAGGTTGGTTACGCTGCTGATGGACTGGTAGATGTACGGTGCCGTCGCTACGAGACGCATCTCCTGCACGGACGGACTGAGGCTCATCCCAACCACAGTTACTCCTGAGGATTTCATCAGACGTGACTCCCTATACACAGGATCATCGGAGTCTTTTCCACTTATAACAACAAGGAACTGCCGGTAACCCTGGTCCGCCCGGCTTCCTGCCTCACTGGTGAAAAAGTTAGTGCTGGCAAAGTCCAAAGCGTGGCCCAGTTTACGAGGCTCGTTGGGTTGCAGTCTTCGCTGTCGGAAACGCTTAACGGAGTTCTGAGTCTCCTCTTTGGTTTGATAAGCATTGAGATGAAATTCAACATTGATATTTTGACCGTACTGGGCCAAACCCAGACGGTAGGTGGACGCTCCGATGTTCAGCTGATTGACCAGTCGAGAGAGGAGGGTCCTGACCTGCTGGAAGTCTGTCAGAGACATGCCACTGTCCACCAGGAAGAAGATGTCTGCAAACTTTTCTGCCAAGGCTGAAAGGAAACAAACCAAAGAATAGTGAGAGGATCGGCTGTTATGGAAAAAAACTCTGTAAACTGTAACGTAGTTAGTCAAGATCAGATTGCATCTCGCCCACAAACTAAGTTACTGTATAAAGAGATATCACTTTCATTTTGGTATTATTTCATATTTAGTATTTAGTATGAACCTCTGTACTTAATGGTAGGTAAATATACTTTTGTTCTTCTCACAGGTTGCAAAGGCTGGCAAATCAATTCTTAAAGCAAATAGTAATCCTTATCTTGAGGCCTTTTCCCGGCGAGTGAACCATTTCTGTGGGAAACTAAAGTTCAATACAGTCTGTCCCCATTCCAAACAACACATGTCTCTTAATGTTCGCTGACACGGCATGTTTGGCTGACCTCAAATTGGAACTTAATCACTGCAGAGCCTTCATGTGTTTGTCTGAGGGCTCAAAGCACTTGAAGTTATAAGTGGAACAATATATGCTTTAAAGCAAAAGGAGCATTTATTTAAAACACAGTATAATGTCAGATCCACCAGATAGAGAGACCTGGTGGATCTGACCTGAGACCTGATGTCATTGTGATGTAATCAGAGTTATGCCAGCTCTGGCTTATGGACAAAACCAATCACCAATGCCAATCACATAACCGGTGATCCAGAGCGATACAACCAAAGACGTTAATCATTGTGCAGTCGCTTGGCGTTAAATAGTCCATGTAAGTGACACCACTCTGTGCTTATCACCGCCACGCCTGATTTGCTGTGAATACAGCCTTAATGTCACGATGTCTCTTATTAAATCAACTTTATGAAAGCACAATAATACTTTTTTGTCTTCATTCAGTCAGTTATGTGTTGCAAGACACCTCTCGCTGCTCTTAAAGGTACTTTTCAGTTGCTTGTGAATACTGCAACACGTTACCTATTTTCAGGTAATTGTTTTCCTCTGATTCCTATTGGCCTTACCGTGCCTCTGATCCTCCACAGAGATGCAAACAGTTTCCAGCAGACCTACGGTCAGCCTCTGCAGAGCCTGGTAGTTATCGGTGGAGGACAGGAAGCGCTCCGGAGGCCGGTTGGCGATGGACTCCAGCTCCTTTCGGTTGGCTGCTCCGACCCCGATGCCAAACACGATGACTCCGTGCTGCCTCAGGCGCTGGGCGGGCACTACCACATCGTCGGTGGAGTCTCCATCTGTGATGACCACAGCGATCTGAGGCACCCGTTGTTTGGCTCGGCTCCCAGCACCCTCTGTGAAGTAGTTCTTCAGGAGGAATTCGATGGCCTCACCCGTTTCCGTGCCTCCTGTTCGGTAGGGAAATGTGTCCACTGCATCCAGCAGGGATTTCTTGTCCATGTGATCCTTCAGCAGGAACTCCATTGTAGTTTCATCGCTGTACTGAGCCAAGCCGATCCGAACCTTGTCAGGGCCGATGTCCAGGCCGTTGACTACGCTACGGAGAAACTGCCGGATCTCCTGAAAGTTACTGATGCCGATGCTGGAAGATCCGTCAACCAGGAAGACGATGTCGGCCACCGTGGCTTTGGCACATTCTGGACAGAAGGGAGAAAAAAGTCAGCATGTGGAAACAAGCTGTGTGTGCACTAATGTACCCATTTACAATATATTTTGTCCACCATCTCTGAATTCTTATGGTTTACAAGCTTTCTTAATCAAGGTGATTTTTCTGACTGACAGTCTGTTGGATATAGATATAGATATATATCGATATATATGTAAGGAATATCTAAGTCAGATCACTGAATCACCAGGACCTGTGTGCTATTGCACGGTTTACCTCGAGACAATTGCAGGAGCTGTCGTTTGACTTCCTCTACGGTCGTGCAAAGCGTCTGGACGATGCTCTGAGAAATTCCCTGCAGCGCCGCAAAGTCAGACACGCTGTAGACGTGCTGGCTGTGCGGCTCATTGGCTATCTCTTTCAGCTGGTCTTCATCTGCATCTTTGATACCAATCGCATACAAAACAATTCCCTTTCTCTTCAGGTCCCGAGCGTGGGACTCCACGTCGTCTTGTGATTTGCCGTCGGTGATCACCACGGCGATCTGCGGCACGTTCTGGCCCCCTCGGCTTCCGGCCGCCTCCACAAAGTGCTCGTTCAGCATGAAGTCCAAGCCGAGCCCCGTGTGGGTGCCGCCACCCATGTAAGGTAATCTGCTGATGTACTGGAGGATGTCCTTCTTGCTCTGATAGGTGTTGAGCAGGAACTCGGTGCGGGGAGTGGAGCTGTACTGGACCAGCCCGATGTGGACGTGCTCGTGCCCAACGTCGAAGCTGTTGACCAGCGTGTGCAGAAACCGACGGATCTGTTTGAAGTTCTCTGTGCCGATGCTCCACGACCCGTCCACCATGAAGACGATATCGGCCACGGCCTCTTGAGTGCAGACTGAGAGGGGAAGGTTGTCAAGTCACGGAGAGGTCTTCAGAGGAAAGCTCTCAGCACAGAGCAGTTCTTTGTTCTTAGGAAAGCGTGTCAGCCAGAAGGTGAAAAGCATCAGCGTGACTTACAGACAGACGTGGTGGGTTGTTTGTGTGCATGAAGAGAAACGGGAGCAGCTTGTGGACAGTTTGTGGACAGCACCTTCAGGTGCATTCTGGGATGCAAAAGTGTGAAGAGCAGCGGAAGTGAAGTGAACAGTGAAGTGCTGATGCAACTCTATCTCTCCTTTAACTTCTCAATCTCACTAAAACTTGACATACCTTTCATTCATGTGCCTGGTTGCAGAAAAAACTTTTCAGTGTTCTCATACTTTGGGTTATTTCTAGAAACTCCTCAACGAGACTCAAACTGACTGGAAAAGAAAATCTATGGTCTCCAGTGAAAATCTGCGTGAATTTCATGCAGGAAAACTACGTATATTAGTTGCTTAAGCTTCACCATGGTTTACTGTAACCGTCTCTCTATCTGGCCCCTCCCTCTTTCCCCAAACATCCAGATGGTAATATCCATGTGTTCTATGCAACAGGGTGAAGAAGATTAATGCTTCGTGTCCGAGTGCTCAGCAGAAATCACAGAGTGGTGACGGGTTAGTAACGGTGCACCACACACGCTGGTCCTACAGATGATCCTCTATGTGCTGGAATGCAGGAAGTTAAGTCACAGCTGCATAATCACACCCACCTGTCTTCTGAGCGGCGTTGCCGTAGAAACACGCTGCCATGATGAGGCTGAGGAAGAGACCCCGCCTCCCCTCCATGCTTTGAACGGCTCTCGGGTTTCTCTCTGCAACACAAAGACAAGAGAAGTGAATGCAGAGGATCTGTTTCCCATCAACAGGCCACGCCCACCGTGACTCCACATTACTAAACTTTATGGTCTTTCTCAAGAAGAAAACACCTCGGAGCTGTCGTGCGGTGGCTTGCTCAACAAACAAGTCGCACATTTTGGGAAATGTCCACTTGAAAGAGGAATTGACTGAAACCTTTAATGTGAGCGCCAAAGTATTTAGTGGTGGAAGAAATATTGAGATAATTCCCTGATGTAAAGTATAGTTCTCAGTGAAGTCTGTAAAATGAAGTATTTAGATCTTAAACTGTGTTTTTAGCCTCTGAAGACTGGAGACGTCTTCAGGTCCGACTTTTACATAAAAAAAACATACTGAAGTTGGGCTTTTGTTTTCTGTTACGTTAGACATAGTTTGTTGTTTAAGCTCAAGTGTTTTTTTAACCCATAAAATTTTATGGGTTTTCTTCATCAACTAAGAGGTTTTCAATGAGTAAAATACTTATTTTTCAATGACGGTTGGACGTTGAGTCTAGAAACAGAGTTCAGTGTCAACGGTGTTCAGAGATAAACCTGGAGTCAGACTCTGAGTGACAGCTGAGGGGTTAAGAGTGTGAACAGCGGGCGTCTTCTAAAATAATTATGTGTCCATGAACTTTGTCTCCCGTCTTATTTAAACCATCTCTATAAACACATAACAGGAAGTACAGGGACAGAGGAGGACGTAGAGGACAGTTTGTCTCC
>NW_022280295.1:74714-84021 GCF_004355925.1 Anarrhichthys ocellatus
CATGACAGGAAGTACAGGGACAGAGGAGGACGTAGAGGACAGTTTGTCTCCTGTCTGTATCACAGTTAATTTCCTCCTCATAAATAAAACGAGTGTACGCCAACTATAACACATATAATGGAACAATAAAATCAGTATTACTGGAAATGAGACTTGACTTCAGCTTTCACATCTGGACAATCAGCTCAGTGAACATCTGTCATCAGGACAGAAGGAACTCGGCCTCAGATCTGAAAAGATTGTCTTCAAACTTGGATGCTGAAATTTTATAGCTGCAGATGAATCTGATAAATGATCTTGCTAATATAGTCATAATTATTTGTTTACGTGTTAATTTAAATTTGAGGTTCAGCAAGGAGAATCAGAGGATCGGAGGTTTGATCGGGTCTGCGTGTCATTGTAAAAATGTCACAAAGCTTGTGAGTGAGTCTGGATGAGCGAGTGTAGAGACGGATGTTCAAACCCTCTGTAGAGGTTTCATGGATGCAGAACGCATTAAGACAGACAGACGTACGAGTCGTCAGTGATGCATCATGAGCGTTTGTTCAGAGGGAAAAGAGAGATGAGAAACAGCAACACAACCACTGATGCCAACTTTATAACGCCTATAATGTTCCCTCTTCTTCCTCCTCTGGACCAGAGAATCCTGCTGAATTCAAACCATTGCTGCCACACAAAAGCCGGAAGACTGTCGCTGTCCTCTGGTCTCTGCTCCAGCTGGCTCCGCTTACTGCCTAATAGGACCATTTCCTGTCATCTGTGAGCAGCAGACAGTCTGGAGAAATCACAGGTGGATAAGGAACGAGAAACTTTTTTAAATGTCTTGTGTGTTTGGTGCAACCCTGACCTCCTGCTCAGATACATACAACTAAAGACTCATTAACACTGATGTGATGCACACATTTATACTTGGACTGTAAAAAGCTCACATGATTGGGACGATGTTTCTGGAAACGACTTGGCCCTTTATAACATGGAGGTGTTCCTTCACGTCAGTCAAAGTCTGTTGTTCAAGGTCATTACCCAAATTATTGTTATTTAACACTATAGTAGTAAAATAAGACTAAAGTTACTAAAGTAACCCTCGAACAACGTCATTCAATAATGTGAACATTCGCGGGGAGTAAAAGAGTCAAAAGCTACCATTTAGTACCATTTGGGAAGAAGTCGTTCATAGAGAGGTCATTGTAGCGTTGTCGTTCATAAACTGGTCGTTCATTACATGGTTGTTTAGAGCGTTGTTGTTCATAACGTTGTCGTTCATAACGTGGTCATTTAGAGCATTGTTGTTCATAACGTGGTCGTTTAGAGCGTTGTCGTTTAGAGCGTTGTCGTTCGTAACGTGGTCGTTCGTAACGTGGTCGTTCGTAACGTGGTCGTTTACAGCGTTGTCGTTCATAACGTGGTCGTTTACAGCGTTGTCGTTCGTAAAGTTGTTCGTAACGTTGTTGTTCATAACGTGGTCATTTACAGTGTTGTCATCCGTAACGTGGTCGTTTAGAGCGTTGTTGTTCATAACGTTGTCGTTTAGAGCATTGTTGTTCATAACGTGGTCGTTTAGAGCGTTGTCGTTCGTAACGTTGTTCATAACGTGGTTGTTCAAAACGTGGTTGTTCATAACGTGGTCGTTTAGAGCGTTGCCGTTCATAACGTGGTCGTTTAGAGCGTTGTCGTTCATAACGTGGTCGTTTAGAGCGTTGTCGTTCATAACGTGGTCGTTTAGAGCGTTGTCGTTCATAACGTAGCTTAGAGCGTGGTCGTTCATAACATGGTCGTTTAGAGCGTGGTCGTTCATAACGTGGTCGTTTAGAGCGTGGTCGTTCATAACGTGGTCGTTTAGAATATGGTCGGAGCGTTGTTGTTCGGAGTGTTGTCGTTTTTTTAAAATCTTTACTGCAAGACAATAACTTCTTCACGGTGTCCATGAACTGAGAAACTGAACTGTGAACACAACATTTCCACTCTTGAATGTTTCTCTTGAACATATCTTTTTCTACTTTCCTGAAACTCGTTTACTCCTTTCTTCTCTCTCCTGCCAACAAACAACTGCATTTCCACCAAACTGTATATTATTATGTTACACATGGTGTACCATCACTCTAATGGAATCCCCCTCTGGCCGGGCTGAAAGGAAATGAAAGGAGAGTTGGAGTTGGATGTTTCCAGTTTCAGGTGCCTGCTGGTTTACTACCAACAGAACTCCAGGTGAAGCTGAGCTGTGATTCTTTACCAAGGTGCTTCGGATAAAGTTTGAAATGAAGCCGCTCTCTCTCCTCCAGTGTGAACGCAGTAAAAGTGACAATAACCAGGTCTGCTGAATGTGTACGCCTTGTTTTATGTGAGGTTGTTAAGGCAGAGCATGCCTCCATCAGTGCATGCAGGCACGTGTGTGTGTGTGTGTGTGTGTGCGCATGTATCAACATGTGTGCACGGCCACACCCCGCCCCCA
Source organism: Anarrhichthys ocellatus (assembly GCF_004355925.1). Taxonomy (NCBI): domain Eukaryota; kingdom Metazoa; phylum Chordata; class Actinopteri; order Perciformes; family Anarhichadidae; genus Anarrhichthys; species Anarrhichthys ocellatus. The sequence goes on from NW_022280295.1 coordinate 77,164, forward strand.
CAAACATGTTTCATGCCTGTGTTTGATTAGCTGCCAGAAGGCTGAGGAAACGGGGCTGAGTCTAATGTGAAGCATGTGAAGGTAATCAGAGCAGAGCGCTGCTGCAGCAGGCTGATTGAGAGGAAACGACTATTTATTTAGCCAGAGGTTCAAGAACGAGGGGCCTCGTTGTTTAGAGCCGAAACCAGGCGGACAGGACTGACTCAGTCACAGCTCTCTGGAGGCCAGTATCAGGATCAGGCTCAGGATCTGCACTGCTGACTGTATTACAGGTGATCCGGCAGGTGAACACACACAGTCTCCACATCCACATTGACTCATGCAGCCATCACAGACTTAAAGGCCAGGAGCTCGGTGACAGTGACTACATAACGGCCGAGTGGAGACTGCTAGCGAGCTAACCGTTAGCTCCTGGTGTTTTGTTCCCCACAACGTACTTTACTTTGTCAGTTAATCAAGATAATAATCAGATTAATCAGTGATGAAAATAATATCTACTGAGGGACAGTAATGAGCTGAATGAGGAGCATCTCAGCTGAGCTTCTGGGGGACGGTTTGATCCTTTAAAGGTTTAGCAGGTCCAGTTTTTACTTATTATTATCGTCATTAGCAGCACGTTTCTAAAGCCTCGACCACAAAGAGGTTTCTGTAACAACGCAAACGTAAAGTCCAGCTCTCAGATCCATTTGTAAAAGATCACAACTATCGAGCAGTTCAAAACTCACACAAACCTTCTTAAATGAGAAAAGCTTGTTAAAAGAAGAAGTAACTCTCTGCAGGTCCAACGAGGACCCTGAACCTGATCTTCCACACGTCTGAACCTCTGAGCACCGCTAACTGCTGTCATGCTCCTCAGCTCATTTAGCACAGATTGTCTCACCTGACAATAACAACACAGAGTTCCACTACATGGTGAACATTTGTTCTAGTTTCAGGTTGTTTGGGTTGGAGGGACGGGAACCTGAACAACAATACGTAGGTTTGAATTTCTAGATGATCAGTTCTATGATGAATGAACACAAGACCAGGACTAGAGATTTTGTAGGACAGATAGTTTCGGTCTCCAACACGTTCTCATCTGACACTTTGTCAGAGCGCTTAGTTTCTAACCATGAACCTCCACTTCCACCTCCAGTTCAGACAAAAGCACTGAGTTTACGAGAAGCATCGTGGTTGGAATACGTCTGTAAACTAAGTAAAACATAAACAGTAACTTCACGATAACTAGAACGTTGGTCTCCTGTGTTTGTCTGAATTATGTTTGAGGGTTCAGACAAAGTCGTTATCTAACGAGCTGTGAATGAGAACGAGATCAGGAGAAATCAATGATATTTTAGAAAGGCCTCCGTACACATGGTCATCTCTACCGGTCACATGTTAATGTAGAGGAACAATGTTTAAAAAGAGAACTTTAAACGCGTTGTCAGTAAGAAGCTTCAATTTCTGTAAATATCTTTTTCAAACACAAAAGACATAAAGTTCAATAGTTCATGTGATGATAAACTTAACTTAAACTGTCAGTCAGTTTTAAGAACCGTTGAGAAAACGATCAGCAGATGAATCGATAAGAAAGAGAGAAAAGTAGCTTCTAGATGAACATGAAATATAAACATACTGCACGTTGTATTCCTCTAACAACAGATGAGATGATTCTCCAAAGAATAAAACCGATCCGAGAGCAGCACCATGGAGGTCCGTCAGAGAGCAGAACCTCTACATCTCATCGCTTGTGGAGAACACAAACATGTGTCGGTCTGTCTTAATGTTTGGAGAAGGTGAAGCTGGAAGGTCCAAGGACACCTCGGCTCCGCGGGGCTGATTGCTCTGTTTGAAAGGCAGATGTTTGTGCTCTGGATAATCTAAACGGAGGAATTCATTTTTTCAACGTATGGAGACCATGTTTGGACCGGCGCTGATGGAAAACAGCCACGACAGCTCAGTGAGGAATGTGAACAGAATGTTCCATCAGACAAACATTCAGCCGCCGCTGACGAGTCCAAGAACCTAATCCGGACAAGAAAATAGAAACGGGTTTAATAGTATGAATAATTCATCTGTGAGCAGAGACAATATCCAGGAATGTGGGAGTGGACCTGAGTCCAGAGAAGCTGTTTTAATCTCAAAATTTAATCTCACCAAAGATGATGATTCAGCAACATTAACTTGTGTGGCATCGAACCAGGAACGTCACCATGACCGCTGGTCCACCAGGACACGCCTCAGCTTCTCATCTCCAACAGTAGCTTCTTATCTCGTGCTTTTTTTTAGACGCACATTAAAGTCTAAATACTTTCAACAGGCAGCCAAATGAAGCCAGAGGCGGGCTTTGAGACAACTCAACCACTGACTTCCTGTTCAGCTGCTGGTTGATGCTATAGGGTTAGCTAGCTAGCTGGAGGGGTCTGCTGGTTTTAAAGGAGTCTTCTGTGGTGGACCGAAGGGTCAAAGGGTGTCCAAAGGGTCAAAGGGTCAAAGGGTGGGACGTAACCAGTACAGAAAGGATCAGCTGATCAATGTATTAGTCGAGCATTGATTCATTATTAATGAAGCACAAACAGCAAACATTGTCTGGTCCCAGCTCCTTATTTAACATCACAGTAAGCTGAATATCTTAGCTTTGCACCGTTCAGACGTCAGCTGGACATTTGACGGTTATAATAAAACTGACGAATAAAAATAACCTTTTAATGAACTCCACAGATTAAGACTGCTGCGAGGAGACAAAACCAGTGGTGAAATATTTGCAAAGAACTTTTTATTTACGGGGAGATGTGGTAGTTATAGTAGACATAATTAGCATTTTAGCAGCATTTATTATTGTTTTCATAAAGTGTATTAATAAAAAACAAACAGTTAAATTTGGTAAGAACTGTTCAGAGATGATAATAAGATGCAATGAGTTTACTTAAAGCCTCCACAGAGAGTCGAGCTGCAGGCTGAGAAGAAGGAATCCACTTTGTTTAGTCTGGACTGTCAGGCTGAACCTGCTGTCATCTTAAAGGTTGGAACTGATTCATTCTGTTTCTACTTAGTTTCATGCTTTGTTTGTTTGTGAAATGAAGAATGCTAGAAAAGGGAACGTTGAAGACAATTAAGAGTAAAGATGTAAAATAGGCGGCTAAAGAGAAACTTATATCCTGACAATATCTGCAGGAAGTTCCTCATTAGGGAGTTCCTCATTAGGAGTTCCTCAGCAGATCTTTGAGGCAGGAAGCTGATTTAGTAATTATCTCTTGAAGCAAACTAACACCCACAAACTCACGAATCAACTATGAGCTCCTACAAAGAGAACACGACTGCAGGAATAAAGCACCAAAGAAGAAGAAAAGTGACTCATTGGTTTTATGGCTCATTTAGAGTGAACGTATGTCACAGGATGAGGAAGACGATGATGAGGAACTAAACCACTGTGACACATTGTTGACTCTCAGCTGCGAGTGTTAGTGATGACGTCATACCTGGAACGGGTTCAGCGTCTGGCTCAAAGGCACTTCAGCAGGACAGGAGAGCACAGAGTCTGAAGATCCTGAAGGAGACCAGAGAGATGGACATCATTAATACTGCTACTACTACTGTAATACTACTGTACTACTACTTTAACACTACTGTAATACTACTGTAAATCTGTAAGACTACTGTAACTATTAATACTACTGTAATACTACTATAATACTACTAACTATTAATAGCATTAAATCTGGTTTAAGTACTATTTATCAGATCGTTAAACGATGAATCCTTGAACACAGGTTCATAGTTGGGGCTGGCTCAGGTTCATAGTTGGGGCTGGCTCAGGTTCATAGTTGGGGCTGGCTCAGGTTCATAGTTGGGGCTGGCTCAGGTTTTCCTTGGTCCAACTCCTAGATATGCTGCTATAGACCCAGACTGCTGGGCCTCTCTCCTCCTCTTCCTCTTCATCTGTATATATCTATATATGTCTGTAGAGTTTTTCAACATTGTCAGTGTGTTTTTTCTAAAGTTGTGGTACTGATCCGTCAGCACAAACAACAGTGTAAACAGAAGCAAAGTGACTTCCTGATCTGAGAAACAGGAAATCCATCAGTCATCATTGAGCATCAGTGGATTTGTGTTTGGTCCACAGTTTACATCTGAACACTCAGCAGACTCAACATTTGGTTTGTGCAGTTTACATTCTGAGATCATCACATCTGATGACGCTCACAGACAACATTCTGAGGGTTTCATTGGATCAATATTTAAAGTATCACAAATAGGTCAGTTCTGCTTCAATTCATGTTTGTTGTTTTTTAACCTTTAAAAACTAAAGAAAAGATTGAACCGCTTCATTCAAACAGAGGATGTAGTTCAAAGACTTGTATTAGTTTTAGTGTGAAGACGTCAGACAGTCGAAGCATCATTTGAATCAGAAGCTACGAGACACTTGGTAGAGTCCTGGTCCTCAGAAACCACCAGAAGACAAACCACTAGAAGACAAACCACTAGAAGACAGAAGACAAACTACCAGAAGACAAACCACCAGAAGACAAACCACCAGAAGACAGAAGACAAACCACCAGAAGACAAACCACCAGAAGACAAACCACCAGAAGACAAACCACCTGATCCTACAGGACTCAGTGACGTAAACAATGAAGAGTAAACCTCCTCACAGTTAAGCCTTGTTCAGTGTGCTTTGGCACAGGCAGTAAAACTGCCTGTGCCAAAGCACACTGTATATTATCCATCGGGCTTAATAATAATAATAACTAGAAAATTCCTAAAGAAATTTTGACAGTGTGGCTTCTACTGCCCGAAGAAATCACAATATATACACACGCCAATGTTACCGGTAGTGTCATTCAGGTTCAATTGAGATAGCGCTACTCTCTTTTCTGCATTTTAGATTCATACTCTTGGATTGAATCTTGTATTTGTGGGGCTTTTATTTTGAAAGGGTGGGACTGGTGGGGGAGAGAGTTGGAGAGGAGACAGAATCATGTTTGACACTAAAATGAGAGGCGTCATCACAAGCATTCCAGTTAGAATTCATTCTGTGGGGCTTTTAATTTGAAATGGGGGGAGGGGGGAAAGTCCTCTAAAAATATCTAAGACCTGAATGACTGTATGATAGAAAGAGACACAGAGAGGGAGAGAGAGACAGAGAAAAATAGACAGAGAGGAGAGAGAGACTGAGTGAGTGAGAGAGACAGGCAGACAGACAGATGGACGGAGTGAGAGAGAGCGAGAGAGACAGAGAGAGAGAGCCTGCGTGCGTGCGTGTGTGTAACTGGTTGCCATGGTGAGCCATGCACCTGGTGTTAGAGGCAGACTGATTAGGGAACTTTACAGTGAACAGTGATTTTAAACAAAACTCCTGCCTCCTTTTAACAAATTAGCAGGAGTCTGAGTGCCAAAATATGGATACCGTGAGAAAGATAAGACTGGCAAACGCAGTAATGTGTTTTTTATGTTTGTGGTGTTAAAAATGTGAGCTCCAGAGCAATAGACAAAACTGGTACCGTCTGCAAAATGTACCGACCCAAAATGTTCCTGAAACTTAATCTGTGACTTCATGAAAACTGTGCTAGCTATCAAAATGTCCCTTTGGCTCAATAAAGTGCAGCGTTCTGTTTAAGTTTTAAACTTTGAATCATGTTTCTACATTAATGTACGGCCAGTCAATATGGGCCCAAAGTTAAGTGTTTTTTCAGCTCTCTTTACGCCGAAACCCCATTCAAGTGAATGGAGAAATTTTGCTCCGTTGTGGGGGATTTTCGGGAATTTTCGGGAAAACCGCTAGGCGAATCTCTCCGGAAAATAGATAGCACACTATTCCCGATCAGGCCGCACGTTTTGATGTATTTTTCACGCCGCTGTTGGCAACGCTGTGTGAGGAGAAGCGCGCCAAACTTCATTTTGCTCCACTTTTCGGGGTTTTCCGGGATTTTCAGGAAAACCGCTGGGCGAATCTCTCCAAAAAATAGTTTCCGCGCTATTCCCGATCAGGCCGCAAGTTTTGATGTATTTTTCACGCCGCTGTTGGCAACGCTGTGTGAGGAGAGGCGCGCCAAACTTTTGGATAAACCTGATTCAGTGTGGCTTTGTAGCACAAAGGCAGTAAAACTGCATGTGCCAAAGCACACTGTATATTATCCATCGGGCTTCATAATAATAATAATAATAATCAGGTTTATCCAAAAGTTTGGCGCGCCTCTCCTCACACAGCGTTGCCAACAGCGGCGTGAAAAATACATCAAAATGTGCGGCCTGATCGGGAATAGTGTGCTATCTGTTTTCCGGAGAGATTTGCCTAGCGGTTTTCCCGAAAATTCCCGAAAATCCCCAAAAACGGAGCAAAATTTCTCCATTCACTTGAATGGGGTTGCGGCGTGAAGAGAGCTAAAAAAACACTTAACTTTGGGCCCATATTGACTAGCCGTACATTAATGTAGAAACATGATTCAAAGTTTAAAACGTAGACAAAACGCTGCATTTTATTGAGCCAAATGGACATTTTGATAGCTAGCACAGTTTTCATGAAGTCACAGATTAAGTTTCAGGTACATTTTGGGTCTGTTTCAGATTTTATAATGGGTGTGTATTGCACGGCTCGTTAAGAGCTAGAGCATAACCGTCGGAGTGGAGCGGAGCAGGAAAATATTCTGTGATTTTTCCAAACAAATTGCTCCAGCTCCCACAATGTTTACTCTTTATACACCATTTACACACATGCGTATATATACACATATATACACATGCGTATATATACACATATATACACGCGTATATATACGCGTATATATACACGCGTATATATACGCGTATATATACACGTGTATATATACACGTATATATACACGTATATATACACGTATATATACACGTGTATATACACGT